>NC_056739.1:1863356791-1863548035 GCF_019279795.1 Protopterus annectens
TCAATGCTAGAAGTCTAAACCTCAAATGCACTCTCTCGAGGCACTCCTAAAATGGAGAACATCGATATCTGTGCAGTAACTGAGACCTGGTTCAAGGCTCCAGAGTGCACCCTGCAATACCAGGCTACAACTCTTACCACACACCAAACCAGGACCACCAGGCTAGTTGGCCAACACAATGTGTCTGGTGCAACTAACACTAGGTAAGACTGCAATCCAAATTGTACAGATCCCCACCATACCCCAAGATTCTCACTACACCTTTCTAAACATACTGGAAAATATTAAGATAGAACCAAACACCCTAATACTGGGTGATTTTAACTACCCCTCCATCAACTGGGAAAACTACTCATGTCCCAACACCTTGTTCTTGGAATTCATAAATTCCAACGCCCTGGATCAATCCATAGTCCCACCAGCTCCAATATCCTAGACCTGGTCATTACCAACATGGAAATCGTCAGGTCTGACCATAAGCTAATCACCCTAACATCCACATCCCACCCCAGAAACCACCATAAAAACTTCTCCAAAGCCAACTTCATGCTACTCAAGTCAGAAGTGACAAACTTCATGACACCCATGCAGACGGAACTGAAAGTTCAACTGCTGAATCCTACACTAAGGCACTGTACATCCACTCATGCATGACATCCCAAATAGAAAAGGAAGCCAATCCCCCTGCCATAAACAAACTTTACAACAAACGGAAGAAACTTTGCCCTTACTAGCCTATCCTCCAAAGCTAGTTAAATTGCCAAAGATCTATAACTATAATGCTCAGATCTAAAACAGAATGGCATTAAATATACTGATCAGAAGGATATTGCCAATATCCTGGCAGATCGATTCAGTGCCAAAAATGGCCCATCTCAGATTGCCCCACACAGGTACAAAAAAGCCAAGAATACAGCATCCATGGGACCAGATGACATCCCGGCTGTGTACTACATGAACTACAATATGAACTGGCACCTCACCTAAGTGTCATGTTTAATCATGGTTCTGTGCCCACTGAGTGGTGCAGGGGGATCCAAACTACCGTCCCATCAGTCTGACAAGCCTTATCTGCAAGGCCATGGCATGGAACTTTTAAACAAAGACAATGGCAACCTTCTAACACTGGACCCCACCGAGTTTGGGTTTGTGAAGGGCCGATCTTGTCTGGTGATCTTGAATGACTTGATCGAAACAGTCAGCAGAGCCATGGACAAGGGTAAGGTGGTCCACACAGCCTATCTAGACCTTGCCAAGGCCTTTGACACCATCCCCACTCTGGAATCATAGATAAACTTACTAAGTTGGGCATTAATCCTATGTCACCCAATGGGTTGCTAAATGGCTTACCCACACTGTAAAACCAAATCCAGCTCCAGACAAGTGACAAGTGGAGTACCTCAGGGTTCAGTCCTGTTTGGCATCTACTTCTCTGAAGTACAGGTCAACACTAAAACAAAGTTTGCAGATGACTGCAAACTGGGAGCCATTATTGAATCCCCAAATGATGTGGATACTCAGATGCTTGGTGCCAGAGCCATGGGCTCAAGCTCAATGCCAAGAAATGTATTGTTATCCCCCTTTGGGAAAAAACATGTATCCATGAATTACCATATAGGTGGCAGTACACTAAACACAGAAAGTGTGATAAGAGACTTAGGGACACAGGTGGACAGTGGTCTCACCTTCGATAACCACATCGCCACAACAGTCAGGAAATCCTTCTATGTGGCACACCTCATCACAAAGGGCTTTTCATACAAAAGGAGGTCATTGTTCATTAGACCCATTATGTACCTCTCAAGACAAACAACTGGAAAGGCCTCAGAAATACCTCACTAAAAGAATCACAGGCTTAAAGCAGATGCCCTATGCTGACCAAAAACTCCAGCTATATTCTGTCACATACAAGGCCATGTCAAACCCAGAGCTGTTGGACATTCTACACTTAAATCCCAATCCCTCGGATCTAAACCTTGTCATCACAATAAACAAAACATGCTGGAGGGATAGGTTCCTGACCCAGAGACTCCAGACTCTGGAATAGATTCAAGAGGAACCTTGATGATTGGGGGTCCAGGAAAGGGAAGAAATAGCCAGGCTGAACCAACCTATGAACCACACAGAAGTCACCCCAGCTAAGAATCAAACCAAAGAACCTCTTGCTGTGAAGCAATAACACTAACCGCTGCACCACTGCAGCAAGATTCTAAAATTAAATACATAAAATTGTTTACTGAAAGAAAAATAAGTGCTACAGGTTAACAAATTAAATTCAGTGCAATTTTGCATGGAAAAATATAACACAAAGTATTTCTGCAAATAGAACAGACAGATGGCACATAGGATAAAATTAACTATCCAGCCAGCTACTGATAGCTAACCTGTGGCTACAATGTTACCTACCTTCACACAAGATAACATGGAAAATGACAGAACATGAACTCACTCTTTCAGTGAGTCTTCAAGCACAACTAAAATATCACTGACAGAAAATGACTGCTAGTGACATAATTTCCAAGTCATTACACTGGATACCTTAAGGGATGTCCTAAGATGGGAAAACACTGTGGGATATACAATTAGCAAGACAACTTTCAAAGTATTCCTTTAAAGAGTACATGGTGCTTTCACTTCCCCTTAGTCAAAAGACTCAAAATTTAAATGAAAATATGCCCCAGTTGGATGAATTAATGTGCTCAGTCACCAGAAATGTCTGAGTCAGCCTGACCAGAGTTAAGTACAAGTGTATGTTTGTGGCTATTGTCCCCTGTAAAGAATAAAAGAAGTCACAGAAGTTTCCACATTTCATACTTCAAAGTACATTGCACTTCCACAGTAAAACAATCTCATACCCTGTATTACTATTTATTTCTTGCTCTTATCTTTTCACAGAAAAGCCTTACTTGTTGTATATATCTGTTTTACGTCTGCTAGATCTTTACATTTGTTGTATTCTTATTGTGGTTTTATATACAGTCCTTAGAACGAACCACCAGTTATCCATTGATTATTTCCATCCCACAAATGAGGCCTGCCTCTTTCCAGTACATTTAGTGATATGTAAAATATTTTGCCTAATTCCTTGGCCATATCTTTTACATATTCATTGATAAGGATTAGCATTTCTTTATCACTGATTTATGTTCAAGAATACAAGTCAGTACTTTAGGGTGTATATATAAAAAAGGCTGAATTATTATATCCAATTTATGGAGGTCCATCATGGCAAAAGTACTTTGTAGGATCTCATATATTTGTGATAATCAGAGAGATAAAAATACTGAACTTACCTGCCATTCTGTAAAGGGGCTGAAAATAAATAAAGGAATGTAATGCTGGATATGGCAGTTTAAACTAAAGCTATATACAACAAAGGAATGGAAAATGAAGTTAAAAAATATAACATTTGTTATGGAAAAGTTGGTTGGCTAAATGCTACGTACAAGTCAGAATTGAAATGGTGGTGCCCAAGTTGATGACGTTTCTATCTGATTCTAAACAAACATATATGAATTAAATGGACAAAATCAAAACAAAGAAATGACAGTTGTTTTGGAAAATGATATCAAGCTTATGTTTTTTTATTTAACCCATAATAGGGTACTATGCACAAAGGTCTAAGATGAAGGAACTAGAGTATGCAGAATATTATTTAAAGTTGAATGGAATGAATTGAACAACGCACATTTTCCCTGTGCTGACCTGAAGCACGTTAAGAGACATATAAATCTAGGGAGACTTTAAATTCACTGTGAATGCAATATTGTATACTGTACAGTGTGTGTTTTCAGGACACATTTTCTCTGTATGCTGAAAATACACACTGTATACTGTACAGTGTATGTTTTCAGGAGACAGAGAAAATGTGTTTTATATTCCTACCTTGGCAGGAAACAAAAAAATTACTTGAAACAAGCATACTCTCAAGGTTTCTGGTTGAAAATCCATAGCAAATTTTGACCTTTGTCACAAAGAAGATACTGCTGAGGTATAAAAGGCTGGAGTCCAGAGTGGTGCCTGAATGCTTATATGACAAAAGGCAATGGACCAAATGTAGTAGGGAATTCTTTACCTGTAGTGATACACATGGAACATAATAGTGGCAGGTGGCACTGATGAAACCTATCTGAGTAACACCAAAATCAGCACAAAACATGCTATGAGAATGAATCTATATTTGGAGCAAATATTAACAAATGCAAGTTTTTAAAGAAAAAATATGTAGTTAGAATGTTGTTTGATAAAAATGGACTGAAAAAAATCTACAGATAAGGTATAACATGCTAAAGGCTTCAGTGTTTCTTTAATTGATAATGAAAGAGCTCTTATTCTAGACTGGTGAATTAATGTTTTGGATTTTTATCTAGTTTTTGATTGTATTATAGCCAATGAATGCTTTATTAGAGACTAGGTCAGTTTAGGAACAGGTGAGCTACTGAACACAGGACTTCAGAGTGACAAAAGATATGATCCCTCTGGACAGTGATATTACACTTTTACTCAGTTATGTCTATATAGTTGGCATATAATGCTCCATCTTATGAGCTGATGCCACTGCAAGTTCTTTTATGGTTTGAAGAGACCTATTAGTTTTGCTTCAAATTCTTTAATTTATTTTATTTATTTATTTTTATTTATTTTACATTTGTTTACTGGGGAAGTCTGACTGGACCCAAGTCCTCTTTTAGTGGAGGCCCAGGGAGAAAAGCTCCACATAAAACGTACAAATTTAACAATGATTCAAACACAATATATATGACATACACAGCTGTAGACAGTAGAAAAATATGCAAGTATAATGTACAGGTATAGTTAATGTAGAATTAGATATCCATTGTATAAAAACATACTGATAATGAGGCTTAATCATTATAGAAGCAGTATAAGGAACAAGCTGTTTAATCAGGAGCCATACATGGACATATCCATTTTTGTGGAGTTTTTAATATTAATTTGAACTGAGTTGAGAATGTGATGGATGATATTTCTGGGAAGTAATGCATTCCAAATTTTAGCTATATAGTTGGAGAAGAGAGAATTCTCCAGCCTGACTGTTGGCCATGGAAACCTTTATCAGGGATTTGTTATTGGATCATAAAGTTCTGTTACTGGCGTATGGCTGTAGTAGATTTTTCAGGGCAGGTGTGTTTTCTTTCTGATAAAGGATTTTCTGGGTCATGGTTAGTTAGGTATAAAGCAGGAGTTGGGGAAGCTCATGCCAGTTGAGCTGCCTGTGTGCTATACAGCGATGAGACCTAAAGTTTGAGTTGGTGGCAAATCTAGCAATTTTGTTATAGCATGCCTCAAGTTTTGCAAGGTCAGATTTTCTAAGGTTGGTGAGTATGGGTGCTGAGTATACCAGAGTTGAGATCAAATGAGTTTGAGCTATCATGGCTTTTGTGTTGTTTGTGAGGTAAAGTTTGTCCCTATACAGTGTACCTATTTTTTGTACACTTTTTTATGGTTTGAGATATGTGGATATCAAATCTCATGTTGCTATCTAGTTCAACCCCTAGTAGCTTAGTATGAACAGTGGGAGTGATAATCGTCATATTTGTTGATTCAATATTGAAAGAGGGGAAGGGGGCAGTAGTTTTACTTGGGTGGAATAGCATAAGTTTGGTTTTGTTAGGATTCAGGACAAAGTGGGAGATTGTAAGCCATGTATTGACTGCTAGAAAGGACACTTATGCCAGTGATTGCAGTTCTTGTATGAAAGGGGCAGTACATATTACTGTGGAGTCATCAGCTTACTGAATAATAGATGTATGTTGGACTGAGGTATGGGGGTTGTTTGTGAATAATGAGAATAGTAGGGGACCTAGTATAGAGCCCTGGGGAACACCTATGGTCACAGGAAGAAGAGATGATAGATCTTCTTGTCCATGTATTGCTTGCTGACGTCCAGTCAGATAATCTTGGAACCAAGTGAGAGTAGATTGGGAAAACTGTAGTTCAGCAGGGGTGCATAACAGTTTGTTGTGTGATACTGGGTTGAAGGCTTTAGATAGGTCTAAGAAAATAGAGGAAACATATATGTAATTGTTTCTATGATGACTTATTGTGCTGGTGAAAGATAACAGGGCAGTAGTTGTACTGTGGTGTGGGCAGAAACCATGCTGTGTATGGGCTAGTAGATTATTTGTTTGTAGGTACTGCATGAGTTGTGTTTGTACAATTCTCTCTAATATTTTAGAGAGAGGAGGTACGATAGCAATAGGATGGTAGTTAGCAAGCTCAGTAGAGTTGCCTCCTTTGTGAAGTGTAATTATGTGGGAAGTCTTCCAAATGGTTGGGACTTGGTGTTCTAATATGGATCTGTTTATAAGTATTGAGACTGTGTAGGCTATTGCTTTGGCTGCAACTTTTAGAAAATGTGCTGGTAGATTGTCTGCGGCTAGGGTAGTGGGCTTTAATTTTCTAAGTATTTTTTTAATGTTTAATAAAATAAATTTTAATTAAAAAAATAAAATATTTTAATAAAAGCTTAACTGCACCCAGATTGTGTCCTAGCATGGTGAGGCAATTATGATATTTCTCCAGTATGCATAGGGAAGAAGAGTCATGATAACAGCTTATCAGTAGCCATTACTTTCAGTTTTTCATCCCAGAAAGGAGTTTTTAAAATGACTGACAGACTTTACCTCTGGTCTCTTTCCTTTGTGGCACAGCCATATAATAAAGAGAGTAAGTGGAGTAATCAATAGTGTAATACTGATGGGTTGTCCAGATTACTATATGAAAAGCCACATGGACAAAGCACTGAGGAACAACTAAACACTTTTCATCAATCCTTACTGGCACAATTGCTGCCCAACATCTCATCTCCAGTAAGAGCATTATAAATAAACTCCAAATGAACCTGTGCTGCCAAGCATGTATCAACTGGTAGCAGAGTTGTAATGAGTTTCACAGTGCATTTGCAGTATGAAAGAAATGGATGCCAGTGTGTAAGGGCACATTTATATTTATTTATTTCCAATCTGTTTGCATTTGTTAACTGGGATGGTCTGACCGGGAGGATATCCCATTTCCAGCAGTGTCCCAGGGACAAAGCTACATTATATCACAATTACATATACAGTGCAAATGAACAGGTAAAAAGAAACAGAATTTCTATCATAATTTAGTATTAACAGTAAAAACATTCACAATGTTCAGCATATAATATGATTTAGAGTTGAACAATAGGTTTAGGTGTTTATTATCTTAGGGGTTTATCTTCATAACAATGTGGAGATAATTGGGACATCTATCTAGTATGTATGATGCATTGCATGCCATTTTAAGTTGGTTAAGTGTCAAGTTATGCCATAGCTTATCTTTTACTCTGTTAAGCTCTGATTTTCAGTGTTAGTTAGCAATGAAGTAGTGTTCAGTAGTTTAGAAGCAGTAGAGTCTGAGCTGACTCTAACTATGCATGTGGCATTGTAACACTGCGGTGGTGCAGCGGTAGCATTGTTGCCTCACAGCAAGAGGTTTTCCTGTTTGATTCTCGGCTGGGGTGCCTTCTGTGTGGAGTCTGCATGTCCTCCCCGCAATCTAGTGGCATTCGAAAGACATGTGTGAATGGGCATGCCTTCGCTGAAGGTTGGGCATCGGGCTGGCAACTCGGCACCATAAAAATCTACTGCCAATCATTTGTAGACCAGAGTTCCACTGTGGCGACCCCTAACTGTGAAAAGCCGAAAAGACAAACAAACATCAATGAATGTCCCTAGAAGTTGTGTTTGTTTCAACAAGTTCTAGTACAGATCCATAATTAGAAGTAATGTTAACTTTGGATATGTCATTGCTATGTGTTGGTACTGAAGAATATATATTTAGTTTTTTTTGGGGGGGGCAGTTAATATAGGTTTGGCACCTATAAACTTTGCTCCAGTTGATTAAATATTATTTGAGTTTGAATTTGAAGGTAAGAGATTGTACTTACTGAGCATACCAAGGTTGCATCATTGCGTACTGAATAGTATTACTATTAGTGGGAGCTTTATACATGCTTTTGATGAAGATTCTGAAAGACAGAGAACCTAAGATTGATCTTTGGGAACACCTACTGTATCAGTGATAAATAAGATGGTGTCTCTTCATTAAGCAATTTTACAATGGACAGATATGTAGCTATTGAATCATGTCTGGGGTCTGCTGCATATGTATATTTCTGTAGTAATAATATAAGTAGTGTGTGAATTAAAGTGTTCAAGGCCATAGAAAGGTCCAAGAGTATTTAGATGGTGTGAGAATTAGTGTAGGAAGGAAAAGAAATGTGAAATAAGTACTATGTCCAGACCAAAAAAAAAAAAACAAAAAACATGTTTTGTAGGCAAAAAGCAGGTTATTTGAGGATTTGAGGTAAAGTGGCCTAAACATTGTTTGTTGATATATTTTTGAGTATTTTTGGAGATAGAAAATAAAATAGCTATTGATCTATAGCTTGAGATATTGCTATCTTGATCTTATTTATGGATGAGTATAATGAAGCATTGCTTCCATAATGTTTACACATTCTGTTCCTTTTTAGAGTGATTAACCCTGACAATGGGGCTGTCAATGGAGTGTGCTGTCAGTTGGAGGTAATCATAGGTAATTATAGGTTGGTTGGTTTTAGCTTGAGGATTAGATTTTAATTGTAGCTGCTTAGATGGAGTATATAGAAAAAGAAATGTGGGTATAGTACAAATAGCTTTTAGTTTAATGTTGCTTTAACTCTCAATAGTTCCAGTATATGTAGGTTTAATGTTGCCAGCCACATTCAAGAGTGTTGTTTAACCCCTAGTACATCTTCTGTTCCCTTTGCTCCTGTTTTTAAATTTATATCTGCAACATTTCCATCTCTGGCTTGCTCGCATTCCCTCTTCAGCTCGGATTTTCACCGTTGCTTCGTTTCTAATTGTTTCAGTGCTGTTTCACACTGCTGACCTGACCCTGTCAGTACTGGTTCTAACCAGCTAGGCCACTGTGATATCCATCTCCAGTCTCTATTCCAACCCCTCCCCCAGTTTCTTTCACTTTCTTTGCTTTACAACCCTCCTCCAGACTCTTTAACTTTGCCTTCCTTCCTGTGGTGCCATCTCTTACCTCTCTGAACCACTCTAATCCTTTCCCTGTACCACTGCTAGAATATCCCTTACCTCTTGCATAGTTTTGTCTGAATTTACTTTACACTCCACTGATTATTTTTCACTTTTGATCTTTATTCTTCGTTTCCTTGGCTCTACCTGTTTCATTTCCCTATAGGCTCACTCCACTCCCCTACCCTTCTCCCAAATCCCACCCACCCCAATACCCTTACACTTATATATAGCTAGCCACTTAGCTAGCCACTCCTACCACTTCCACCATCCAATCCAAGCTACCCATCATACCCCCAAAATCTCCTCCCACAGTTCACCCATTATAGTAAGCCTACCTTTCAGAATTTACCACCAAACACAACTTATTCTGATAAACTACTAAACAATTAACCTAAACCATGATCTCTTACTCAAACTAACTTCACAACTTAACTCTCCCCCTACTTCTACTCTAATGACCAACATCATGACCCTCAAATCTCTATCCCTACTTACTCAAATAATACTTCTAATTATCTTAACTTACCTAAATTATATCACCCAACCTACTAATGCAAACCACTCCCCCCATTTCACACCACTACCCCATTCTCTACAAGGTACACATCTGCTGTTACTCATATATCACCCAGTCTCTACCCTGTCATCACTAGCATGTTCTTCCCCTATAGAATCCTACCTAACTCTAAAAACACTGTTCCCAGCTGCACTAGTATAATGTCCACAAAACTCTCTACCTGTATACTACACCCCAAACAAACCAAATACCTCATCCATCATCTTATCTCTATCCTTCTCTTTGGGGACATCCACCCAAACCCATGCGCCTCTACCACACTGCATCCAACCCCCCAAGCAGCAAGCAAACCCCTCCACTTCCCAGCTCTAAATGCTCAGAGCCTATGTAACAAAATTCCAAACCTTCATGCCTGGCTTCTACATAACCAGCCCGCTATTCTCTCCATCTCAGAAACCTGGCTTAAGCCCCAAATACAAGATTCTGAAATAACTCCTCCCAACTACCGCATGTTAAGAAATGACAGAACACAGAAAATGGGAGGTGGTGTAGCACTCCTTTTCTTGGCATTCCTCTTAGTCACCCCTATACCAAACCCTTTCCCAAATTTGGCAAGGCAGAAATAATACCAACCCTACTCCACCTAAACAAGCATAAACTCATATTTGTTCTCTCCCTCTATATTCCCCCTGATGACAATATCTCATCCCTTGAAGATATTTTCTTCTGGGTCTCTACCAACATTACTCATGAAACCATAATCCTGGGGGATATGAACATAAACTGGGCCACAATCCAATCTCCCACTAACTCACTCAATATTAACTTATATAACTTTACACAATTAATCAATTCCACTACCAGGCCTTCCAAGAACTCCATCACTGGAACTACAATAGACTGGATTCTAGTATCCCATCTTCACTATATCTCTGATAGTGGGATTCCCCCAGAACAACTAGCTGACCATTTCCCCACTTTTGCCCACCATCTCCCCTCTTCTATACAACTAACTCACACCTATATTTGCACTCGTTGCCTAAAGAACTTCAATGCTGAAATCTTCTCAAATGCACTAAAAAGCACAAACTGGAATCCATTAAAAGCTCTTTCCCTAGATAATGCATTATATTACTTTATATCTACTTTCACAAACCTACTCAACTCCTTTGCACCTCTAAAAGCAAAATGTATAAAAAGGAACCCTGTACCCTGGTTAACCAAAAACACCTTAGCTACTATGCAACTCCGTGACAAAGCCTGGACACGTTATCATAAAAATAAAACCATTACCGCCCTAAATGAATATAAAACACTACAAAATAATGTAAAAAAAAGCATTGCCTTAGACCGCAAAGCCTATTTCTCCACTCTCCAAACCAACCACACTACCAATCCCAAACTATTCTGGAAAGGAATCTCATCTTTCCTCAACCCCAGAAAAAAAGAAAACCCTTGCCCCAACCCAGATGCCTCTGACATGGACTTGGCCACCCAATTTAACCCTTTCTTCATAGAGTCCATAAGCAAGCTGACATCATCCTTTACCAACACCTCTACAACCTCTCCTCAGCATGATCCCATCCCTTCCTCCCATAGCATCCCTTGCCCCCAACCTCCACTTTCTCTATCATTCCCATCTCTATATCCATCATAAAAAATTATCCTAAAATTAAAACTTTATTCCAATGCCCCTGATGAAATTCCCTCCTACTTCCTAAAAGTAGCCACAGAAGCCATTGCTCTCCCTAACAGCATACTAATTAATCAGTCTATCTCAGAAAGCCAGGTCCCCCAGCTCTGGAAGAAGGCCTTTATCATTCCTCTCCATAAAGGTGGCAATAATAATGACATCCCAAACTTTCGTCCTATCGGCATCCTATCCTCTATTTCTAAGCTACTTGAAAAGTGTGTACACCAACAACTCTTACTCTACCTCATCAGTAATCAGCTTCTTACCCCCACACAACATGGCTTTAGACCGGGTCATAGTACCTTCACTGCCCTCCTCTCCTTCTTAGAAACAATCAACAAAGCCTGCAACTCTGGCCACTTTGTATCCACTCTTTTCCTCGATCTATCTAAGGCATTTGACACCATTTTCCCACAACCTCCTTCTTACCAAACTCTCTAAACTTATCCTATCCCCTTCCTCTACCCAGTGGTTCTCAAGCTATCTCACAAACAGGCAACAAGCAGTTAAATGGAAAAAAGCTACTTCACCCTTCCTTAATACATCCACAGGCATCCCCCAAGGTTCCATTCTAGACCCCCTACTATTCAACATATTCATAAATGATTTCTTCCAAGCCATTCCATCACAGCTCTTAACAATCTAACACAAGCCGCCTTCTCTTCCACTGAACAACGGATGCTTGACAACCATCTAGCCTTTAATGCAACCAAAACAAAATGTATGTTATTCAATGCATCCAAACCCTCTTCCCTAGACAAACAGTTTTTTATAATTACCAGCAATAATAATACCCCCTAGAACTAGTCTCTGACACAAAATTACTAGGAATTATCATTGACAATCAACTAAAATTTGATAAGCATCTACAAGCAAATATAAAAAAACCCATAAAAAATTAGGTATGCTTTACTGCCACAGTTGCTTTATCTCTCCCATCACCAGGATTACATTAGCTAATACATATCTCATCCCACCCCTTTTATGTGGTGCATCTATCCTAACCAGCCTACAATCTTCCCTCAAAACAAAACTCTCATCTTGTTATAACAAAATATCCAAATTTGCGGCAGGTCATAGAGCCTCTTCTCACCACTGTAATTCCCTTCATCAACTAACTTGGCTAGAATTACCAAACTTCCTCACATGTACCCAGCTCATCCAAGCACACAAACTCATTCATAACCTGTCTCTCTGCCCCTCCCTAGCAAATACCTTTGAAGTACATAAACCAGATAGACTCCTAAGATCCAATTCCCAAAACCGAAATAAATTGCATAAACCAACATCCTGCTGGGAATCAATTGATGTCCTTCTCTCTTGCATGCCTCTGAACTCTCTCCCTTCTCCCAACCACACCACCAGCAGTCTGGCCTTGTTTAAAATCTCACTGCACTCGCACCTTATTTCACAATGGAAATGCTCTTGTTCTCATCCAACGTAATTCTACCACACTTTCTTCCTAACTTTACAAACATTGTTGCCTGTCACTACCTCCTAAAGTTTTACATCCCTTGGGACATATTCGACCAATGACTAAAAAATTACCTCATTGTAATTCCCTAAAAAACAAACCAAAAAAACTACTACTTACTGAATTAACCTGAAGTAATTTTCCTAAAGAAAATCTTTTTTTTATTTCTGTATTATGTAACATTTATTTGAATTGTGCAATATAGGTTTGTACTATACAAAATATGTATTTAGCATTTAATGGAAATGTATATTATGGATTTGTGCCCTTTCTGTACTATGTATTTGTATGTCTCTGGAGCATTTCTCCCCAGGACTCCATTGAAAATGGGCTCCTTGTAGCCCAATGGACTGTCCTGGAAAACAAACTGCAAATCAATCAATCAATCAATCAATCAATCAATCAATCAATCAATCAATCAATCAATCAATCTTTGGGATGATTGCTGAGATTAGTGTATGGCTGTTGACAGAGGAGTTCAACAAAGATTTGACCACTTGAATGAGATGGGAATTCAGTTTGCTACCTATGATTATAATCTGATTCCAGAGTAAGAGTTTTGGAATCCCTTTTCTACCAGGTATTGTACTTTATAGAGTTCCATAATCATTTTAGGGTCTTACAATTATGAGCTTGTAATTTATAGACACATATTTTTTGGCCTTTTCTTCTATATTCTTTACTAGATTTCTTAGTGCTTTGTAATTTTGGTGTGTGGGTATAGTACTTTTGTTATTGTTTTTCAAATATTCCATGATTTATTTCAGTCTTTGTCATACATAGTATAATTTCAGCGGTAAGCCATGAAGCTAGGGTACCTTTATTTTTTTTTCTTCTGCAATAGAACTACTGAGTTCAGTATACTGGGAAAAGTTTGATTAAATTGTAAAATTACTTCATCAAGGTATTTTAGTGAAGTAGTTACATGAAGGAGTTGCATTGTGTTTTTGTAGACTTAGAGAAAGCATATGACAGCGTGCCTAGAGAGGAGTTGTGGTATTGTATGAGGAAGTCAGGAGTGTCAGAAAAATATGTAAGAGTGGTACAGGATATGTATGAGGATAGTGTGACAGCTGTGAGGTCTGCGGTGGGAGTGACGGATGCATTTAAGGTGAAGGTGGGGTTACATCAAGGATCAGCTCTGAGCCCTTTCTTATTTGCAATGGTGATGGACAGGTTGATAGACGAGATCAGACAGGAGTCCTTGTAGACTATGATGTTTGCAGATGACATCGTGATCTGTAGTGAGAGTAGGGAACTGGTGGAGGAGACCATGGAGAGATGGAGATATGCCCTAGAGAGAAGAGGAATGAAGGTCAGCAGGACTAAGACAGAATATATGTGTGTGAATGAGAGGGAGGATAGAGGAATGGTGGGGATGCAAGGAGTAGAGGTGGCGAAGGTGGATGAGTTTAAATACTCGGGGTCAATAGTTCAGAGTAACAGTGAGTGTGGAAGAGAGGTGAAGAAGAGAGTACAGGCAGGATGGAGTGGGTGGAGAAGAGTGTCAGGAGTGATTTGTGACAGACGAGTACCTGCTAGAGTGAAAAGGAAGGTCTACAAGAGGGTAGTGAGACCAGCTATGTTATATGGGCTGGAGACAGTGGCATTGACAAAAAGGCAGGAGTTTGAGCTGGATGTGGCAGAATTAAAGATGTTAAGATTTTCACTGGGTGTGACAAGGGTGGACAGTATTAGGAATAAGTATATTAGAGGGTCAGCCCAGGTTGGAAGGTTTGGAGACAAAGCCAGAGAGGCATGATTACATTGGTCTGGACATGTGCTGAGGAGGGATGCTGAGTATATTGGGAAAAAGATGCTAAGGATGAAGCTACCAGGTAACAGGAAAAGAGGAAGGCCTAAGATAAGGTTTATGGATGTGATGAGAGAGGACATGCAGGTGGTTGGTGTGACAGAGCAAGATGCAAAGGACAGGAAGAAATGGAAACAGGTGATCTGCTGTGGCGACCCCTAACAGGAACAGCCGAAAGAAGATGATGAGTTACATGACTGAAGTAAAGAGTTACATGAAGGGGTATTAAAGGGTTTAATGAATCTAGACCACATAACTGGTGTGTTATAATTTGGGCCCATATTAGATAGAGGCAGCAGACCTGAGTTTGTATGCAGGTTATCTTGAGGTTAGGAATCAATCTATATTTTCTTACATGTGCATTGTTTGTTTTAGCTGGTTCTGTTATTAACTGGGTTAGACTCTAGGGATATACTGATGTTTGTCTTTTAACAGAATGTATTATTGGGGAAATTGGAACCAGTCTATGTTAACATCCCCTGTAATTAGGAAATTGTGTCTATTGTTAGAAGATACCAAGCACATAAAGTTTTTCAGAGTATCTGTGTTGCAATGATAGGATGTGATGGCATATAGAGTTAGGCAATTTAAAGAACTTGATAAGGGCTGGTATAGACAGTAACTAGAACTGGGTCACACCTGTAAAATGCTTGACTTGTAGCAATAAATTTGAGGACTATTATGACATTTATGAATAGTAGACAAATGCCACCAGGTCCTTTCAATATCCTGTCTGTTCTGAACATACAGTAACCTGGAAAGATTGTTTGATCATCAGCTATTGAGATATTTAACCAAGTTGCAGTAATGGCGAGGATGGCTGTTTTGTTTTTAATGTGATCAATTCATGTAGGTGTACTTTCTTACAGTGGCTTCTAGCATTTATGTGACAAAGATTATCTTTTTCATTTACTAATGTTTTGGAGTTATAGTATGTTGGATCTGTACTGGTGTGAATCTCACTGCATAACAACAGGGGAATATTTATAGCAAATATTGAACTACATCAGTTATGTACAAGTTTGTGTAAGTATAGCAATGCTTCATATTCGTACAGTGTGCAGATATTTGAGGCTGAAGGTATGGATGGTGTTAAATGTGTAGTTGGGATAGGATGCAGGTGCAGGGAAGATTGAATTACTATGGAGATTAGCGTGATTCCATGTATTATCATGGACATGTGGGTTTAGCTGGATATGACAAAAAGAAATGAGAGACAGAATTGTTAAAAGGAGTAGTAACATTAACTGTGGTAATAAGATGTTGTTGTTTATAATCTAAAACAATAGTTATATGTTGGTAGGATGTGTTAGTTTGGTAAACACTCCTATTAGAACTAGTTAATGGTTGTTGCTCTGATGCCTTGCAATCTGAAAAAGCACTCATTTTATGAAAGAGTAAGATAACAAAGTTTAATAAGTAGTGTAAGTAGAAGATAAGATAGTGTTATTCTGTTTAAGAGAATTATTTTTAGTGTTATGCATTGATTGTGACAATTATAAGTATTACATATGTTCTTATGTAGCAGTGATCATTTTAATAATATACATACGGTAGGAGGGATTATGAGTTATAAATTTAGATGACTCCCTCGGATCGTCAGGGTTGAGGTCCAGAAGAAAGTGAAGAGGGTCAATCCAATGCCACTTGTAGCCAATCAGTGTGTGCATATGCACTTCATGATGCCCTAGAAATCACAGCTCAAAAGGTAATCTGAAATTTTAGCAAAAAAATAATTGTAGAAAATGCCTAATAATATATAGTTTTCATTACTTGCTTTACATACTTATCTTTTAAAAGTATGCACATATGAAGAAAAGCTATTGGGGCAGTATAGGCATGCTACATTGTGAGAAAAAAATTGTTGGACTACAGTCTATAGTTGTATAGTAGGATTTAAACAACTACTTTCCTGTAGCTTTCTTGCATTAAATTACATTGCTCCATAGCTGAAGTTATCAGTTAGTTAAGCAAGACTGAGAGAAAGACAAATGACTGCATTTGTTTGTCTTCTGACCTAGTGATAGCACCTAATTAATCTGCATGTGTTCTGGGGCACTGAAAGCTCATCAGAAAGGGAATTGTAGGTTATAATAGAGGCTGAATGCAAAAATACTGAGGATCATCCATGAGTGACATCTTGGCATGGTAAAAACCATGCTCAGCCTGAAGTTAGGCGAGATGACCTGGGACTGACAAACAAACTGAAGAGTTACTTGTAAATGTGTAAAATGTCAATTGGCATGGAACACAGCAGCATCACTGCATTTCTGGTAATAGCCTAATCTACCAAAGCAGAATATACATATAAACATTGCAGGCCCTGTTAGGGATAATGTATACTTTGTAGCAAGAGATAGCCATTTGGAATGGCCAAAAGTGGCCTGCATAGAATACATTACTTCAGAGAAAACTACTGCATTTTTGGCCAAACTGGAGGCTGAGCTCTCTCAACATAGGACTGGCAAGACCATTCAGGGGAGAAGGTTACCACACACACTATAGACCCAGTCTCACATAGTACCATCACAACCTCAAATCATACACATAAACACACACACAGAGATACTCATGCGGCTCGATCGCCTCAAAAAAACAACAGAGGCCACCACCAAAGCACACCCAAACACCCACCAACACACAACACACAACACAACAAACACCCAACAGTCACAGTCAGAAACAGTCACAGCCACAGCACAATACAAAACACAAGCACAACAGGTGTTATTGGGTCATCCATAGTCAGACACACACCAGACTCACTGACACCAGGGTGAGTAGGAGAAGGTCAGCTGCCTGCACCGAACTAGCCTGTCGGCTGCCACAAGCAATTCCTCAACTCAACAGCAGGTACAAATGCGACTCAGTCATTGTCCATGCTGTGTTGCAGTGACAGAAACCTGGTTCAAGCTCCCTGAGAGCACCCAGCACTATCTCAGTTTTACCTTATCATGCTGCCCCGCCCCAAACTGACAATACCAAAGGAGGGGGGGGGTCCATTCATCAAAGACACCCACACCTCCTAGATGGTGGGTGCGCGACACGCGGAGACCATGCTGAATCACTTACAAATGCCTTACTACCACCTGCAGAGGACTGCATGGAAGGCAACCAAAAAAAAAAAAAAAACTCTTTGTACCAAAAGCTGTCCAGTCTGGTGGACCCCAGCCATAACAGCCATAAAACAACAAAAGAGGAAAAAGGAGGAAGCTACTAAAAAAGACTTTAAAAAATCCTAAGGATCACAGACAGTGAAAACTATAAGTAAAAAAAAAAATCCAAAATAAAATCATGAAAAAAATAATTTTTAGAAAGAAAATCAAAAGAGAATCAACTTCTTCTATAGCTTAGCTAGCCCTCGAAAGGAACCCTAGAGAGAAGATATGAACCAGTCTAAATGATGTGAAGATTCAAAATGATGATTGATTTTGACACATACAGACAGGACAGGTTCAGTGTCTCCCCCTCCCCCAAAGGAAAGATATCTATACTATACCTATGCATAGCCCCCCATCAACGCCCCCCAAGTGAGAACCACTCCTCTCCAAAAACACACAGCATCCATGGACCTGATGGTGTTTTTAATCATAGTCTTACCTCTGATATACTGCATCAGGAGTGGCGCACTGCAACTGTGGTCCTAATTTCAACAAAGGCGGTGCTCACCCCACCCTGAAATTACCGCCCATTAGCTTGACCTTATCTGCAATGCAAAGAAGAGAGGATCAGAATCATAATCATAAATAAAGACATAGGGAATTTGCAGACACTGGATCCATCCCAGTTTGGCTTTTTTCAAAGGCAGATCAATCCTCTTAAACTTGGTTGATTCTTTTTTTTCAAACAGTCACAAGGAAGAGAGAGGCAGTCCATACAGCTCACTCATCTCCTCTGATCATTCATGGCGGCCTTAATACACTGGTATCGGGTATCATTGAAAACTAGCATCAGTAACTAATGTTAACACCACAACATCACAAGATGTATTGCAAACTGGAGAGACAGAAGAACCCACAGGGGTTGCTACGCTGGTCACATGTCAAAGCCTGTCACAAGTGGTCGCCCACAGGCCAGGGGCTCTACTTTCCTCGAATGTATCTGACCCGACAGCTGGCAGCAGCTGGAGAGGCCACAAAAAAGTTCCTCAAAAAAAGGATAAAGGGTCTCAAACATCTGTATGCTGCTCTCCCTCTGAAAGAACTCCAGCTCTATTCAGTCGCTTGCGCTTGCTCAGAGGTGACCCTGCCTAACATGGCCATGTCAGTCCAAATATGTTTGAATATAAAAAATCTAGACAAATCAGAGCCACAAGGGCAAAGTATTCTCCACAAATAGATTGCATAAGCAAATTGTGACAGAAGTAGGCAGAAGTTAACATTAAAAGAGTTTAAAATCATCATGCAACAGAACAGCATAAAGCATTTTACACTGACTTCCAATTGCCCTTTTTGCCCTCAGACCTCGACTGGCAATGTTTGTTTGCTTGAGGTTGGGTATTCACTTGTGTCTTTGCTGATTCTGACTTCTCACTGCTTTATTTAGCTATGTGTTTTGGACTGAAAATAATTTATTCTTACACTGAGATAATTACATATTCCATACAGAGCAATAATGCTTTCTATTATATTTTAGTTATTGTTCTTTTTCTGTTTTTAATGACCTTGCAGTAAGAATAATAAAACAAAAGGGGGGTCGGTTGCAGGGGGCTTGCCCCTGCATTGTTTTCTCTTTTTAATTTAGGTGCTTGTGCTAAACAATTTACATTTTGAGTAGTGGTGGAGTATTGCTTCGTGAACTCTTAAAATAGTTTATTGCAGATCTGTATGAAGGAATGTGTTTTTTTTTAATTGGGAACAGAGATGTAATAATAGACTCTTGCTATCCCCACTTCTGTGTCACCAATAGGCTGGTAATGAGGTTTGCATAAGCATCCAAAGGCAGTAAGATAGCTCTGTACTCATGCAAAAAGTCAATGTGACACATGTTCATCAATTTCGTCCCTTCATATGGCATGGATGCAAACACAAATAACACACCTGCATGCAATTGCTGAAAAAAAAAATGTCATCATGATTTATTAAAGCCATACATTCTCAAGTATGTTGGTAATTACCAATTCCAGAATATGTATGACTGATCCTTGAGAAGTACTGAAATCATCCAGTATGTTTTTTTAGAGACTATCAATCTGATAAAAGTCATCAAAGTCATACTGTTAGAGGAACTTGACCATTAGCATATTCAGTATACCCACAGCAAGGCAGCTAGAAAAGAAATGTACACATATCAAAAATGCTCGCCATCTTGACAGCCAGGCAGCTGAGATTTACTTATCTGTAGCTTACCCCAGAGTGTGCAGGGGTTCCTACTCAGACTGTATAATGAGCACCATAATACACTATGAGAGGTGAAGGATTGGATCCAGAGTTCCATAGTGACACTAAAATGAGGGTCTGGTCAGGAGATACCATAGCTCCAGTGTCAGTCTGCATTATTACAAACATCCGTAGTTGAAAAATCAGAGTCCCGATCTGACAGAGAAGCAGAACATTGCTAACTTTACAAACAATATATCCTAAGCATGGAAGGAAACCAGTCAACAGAGACACTACATTTTGAGAGGCAGGGGAAGCAGTCTGACAGTTGGTGAAATGGAAGGATTTGTTATTAGACTGTTTCCTGTGGTCCAGTGGTTCAGGGATTGATTTTGTCAACCTCCTTTGACTGTGTGACTCTAAGCAAGATTCTTGGTCGAGTCTGAAAAAGATCCAATGAGATCAGTGTTCTACCCCAGTAAACAAATATAAATAAATCAGCTTTTTCTGACTTGGTAATCAAAAAGCCATATAATAATCTTATTGACAAGAATTGCACTGAAGTAATAACACCTGATCTTTCAGATTTAAAAAAAAAAGTGACTCTTAAGACATGTACATCACTCTACCCAAACAAAGCCTACTGCCTGCTACCAGTTGATCGGCATGTATATTTTTGTATTAATATGGATATCCTCCTTTGGACTAAAATGCAGGGAGTGAGAGAAGGTGTAATGCATGTGCTTAAAATACATTTTCTTTATAGAAGTGCACTCCTGAATAAGCACACAATTATATTTGAACAGCATGTATATAACAGTCAAGTTCTCCACATCTCTTCTCTCTGTATTTATTAAAGTGATGATATTTTGTTTAGCGCAGATATTCAGTAGTGTTCATAAACTTGCCAAATGAGTTTCACCCAATCTGTTATAAAGTGTTGACATGTAACCTGAGATGATGATGTGTTCATAGCTTTTCCTGATGACAGTTTCTTGAATAAAAAGGGGGCATATTTCTTATCAGTTATTGGTGTGGAATGGTAGCTACTCTACTCCAATGCATATACATGAGTTTTGGTGGGCTATTCTTCTTGCAGTGACTTAATGTATTTAGTCTACTTACTGCTTTCCATATGACTACATCTGCACTGAAGACCTGCAGTCTGAACAGATGGATATACCAAGCAGTACTTCAGAAACTGAGAAAATGAAACCATAGCATAAACTTTGTTTTCTGTTCCCCACAGTTCCAAGTGAATTAACTTAGAATACTTATTGCGTCTTTTGGCTTTTCCCGGTTAGGAGTCGCCACCGCGGAACACCGGTCCGCTAATGATTGGCAGTTGATTTTTACGTACCGAGTTGCCAGCTCTGACGCGCAGCCTTTAACGAAGGAACGCCCATTCACGCATGTCTCTACGCAGAAGACGCTCTAGTTGAGAGTCGAACCGGACCGCAATTACTGTGAGGCGACAGCGATACCGCAGCACCACCACCGCAGTACTATAAAAAAAGCAATTTTTGCACTCTATACACTTTTATGAGGCAGTGTCAGATTTCATAATTGCATAAAATATGGTCTCTGAAGAACAGCAAATCATTACTAAGACCATTTAACTGCCGGCATCTTGTTTTTTTTTTTTTTCTGCCTTGAGAATATTTTGTTTGCCAAGCTTTTAAACCTAGTATCAATACACATCTGCCTTTGTAAAAAGAAAACAGAATGTATTACTCAAACGTCAATTTTGGGAAATTTTACTCTTGCATTTTTTTCCTCTATTGTGAATAGAAAATATCACTCAAGTTTTCTCCAGTCATCGGTAATTTGGTTCATTGTTTACTGAAACATGACAAAACAGTTTAAGAAATCTTATTTTCCCCCATGGTTCACAAGCTATTCCTCTTTGCAATTTGATGAATTGTCATTCATTCATCTGGACAGGTACTTAACACAGACATGTTGGAATATGCACCCAGAGTGCCTGCTTTCATCATGCTTCAGATTTGTTGCCCTCCATAGACTTGCCTTGAGAAAAAGTTGCATTTCTATGATTATGATGCCCTCTTAAGATGTAGACGTAATGAAGTTCATTGGTTTTCTACCTTCTCAGAGAAACAGCTCCTTCTTGTATTACACTTACAGTAAAATATACAGTTCAATAACTGATTACTCCTTAACCTGTTACTCTTAGCTCTTAATTCAAAATCAGAGTGGGTGAATAGTAATTTATATAACATTAAGGTCACCATTCCACTTCAGTAAACAAATGATCATCTCAAAGCTTTTAATTTTTGCCATGTGATAGATGCTTTCATACCGTCACACTGTTTTGTTATTTTTTTTTGTTTCTGCCTTATACTTGAAAACAGCTCATACTCTAGTTAATTTCTAACCAGAGAAATGTTATTTTCTTCAAGCTTTTCTTTCACCTCTGTTAAAATTGTTTTTCAAATCTTGAATTATTGCAAGCAGTTTTTATTATTGTGACCACAGGACTTCCTGAATTCTATGCTATTAAGTCTGCAGCTATTGATCTATTTTGTGAGTAAATCTTTTGTAAATAGTGAGTTCTTCAAAAAAGGACTTTGGGTTTGATAAATGAAGTAGATTAACAGGCCACATGCAAAAGATACAGTGCAACAAGACCTCCTTAATAAACAGAACTGGAAAAAGGCATTCCATATTGTGCTAGGAAGCGCTTTCCTTTGAAAATGGGGCCATACTTTGCATGGGTTTCATGGTATTCCTTCAGCTCTTAAATACTCATAATGTGTTTTATACACCTCTGAAGTATAAGCAGCTTCAGTCTATCAAGACAAATAGTTTTGGTCTGAGAACTGTGTGCAAACCAAAAGTGTTATGAAAGAAGATGCATTTTCCCATCCAGTTTTCATTTTATGCATTGTGTGTCTCATGGTTTATTAAGTTCAAATGGAGACTCTGCGTCTGTCCATCTGACACTCCATCTTACTTATTTTTCATTATACTACAATCAAAATATGTATTATTTTCTCTTGGGTTTACTTTGCAGTCTTTTGCCCTATTATCCCACCTTTGCCTGTCTCCTCCATTATGTAGCACCCATCTATAACCAGCACCCTGACAGGAAGGGTGCATATACTCTCAATAATGATAGATGTGCCATTTTTCAAATTCACAGCATTGGAACAACAGCTGCATCTTCCCTTCATCTTACATTAACTGTAGATTAACTGCAAGATAACAGCCCTTTTCAAATCCCATTGTGGGACGTTGGTAAAGTAACCCATCTCTCAAAGTTTAAGTGCTGGGCTGGGAGAGCTGATGAGACAAGATTATTCAAGAAGCTGTCTCCTTCTTCATTAGCCTAATGCAGTATGTGGTTAGTACTAAAACACTAGGGCACACTTTATTCAGCTGAGCGAGATTTTGTCCTGCATGCATTCAAGGCTCTCTGTGAAAACTTAATGTCTCCCTAAGCTGCCCTGAGGGATACAACCATGCAATTAAAATGTGTTGTCCCTCCGAGGAGATAGCACAATAACAGTGTATATAAATATTATGGGCCTGCATCCCAGTACACATTTTCACTGCATCAGACATGCTATATTTTTCCATGTTTTAGAGTTCCAGCTTTGTAGTTAATGCCTATAAACAGGCTTACAGAGGGAAACATGTATACTGATTTATGAAAAACACACATAAAATCCATTTTAAATATTGCAGAATTGTTATGTCTTAAGCTACATATGATGTTACAAACCACATATAGCCCTACATTCATATTTCATAAAGTTAAAATTAAGGTCATCTCAATATTTAATGCATAAAAAAAGTGACTGAAAAATGTGTGACACATTTTAATGAAATAGTATGTATTCATATGAAATGGTCACTGAGACTTTCTCTGTTCCTCTCTTTCTCTATATATGTATTGATTTATGTGTGTCTCTATATTTTCAGATCCAGTATAGTATACAGTATATAGTATAATATAGTTTTGTACTACTCTGCTATACTGCTTGAGTTTTGTGTTACTATAATCACAATATCCTTTAAGCAATTCATTTTAAACTACTTTGTTGAATTGTTGACTTCATGAAATTGTATATATAAGTCTACATTTCAAGATGAATGGATTAGCATAGTGGAGGACTTGTGACATTCTGCAATACTGCCTTCATACTAAATCATTAGTCTGCCTGTGGTGTGGCATTCAAATGGTAAAGTACTCCATACATTACTAAATACTATGCTGGTACCACAAGTGATAGGTGGACATTTAAAGTAAATAAACTTTGTTACCAATTCCTGTCATAATATAGTCACCACCAAGCATGAAATGTAGCCACTAAGAAAGCCCCAAGCTAGTTGTCAGTGTAGCCCTACCTGTACATTAACCATGACAATGCATGCAAGATAGGAAAAAAAAAACTTTGCCATGCATGATGCAGAAGGTATGTCAATACAAGGGTGGCACATTATGGAGCTGTCCTACATGACAGCAGTTTGGATGTTTAAAAAAATGTGTTCTGAGTTAGTTTCGGTGTATGAATGGTACACTCTGCAAATGTACACCGATGCAAAAGTACTCACTCCTTCCTGGTCCTGAGGTAAATTTGGGCGGGTTTACTATAGCATCACTTGTATGAAGGAACTAATACGACCAGCATTAGGTTTATCAGCCCTATAATGCCTGCAGTACAAGCTCTGACATATAGATATAGCTGTAACTATGCTGCATAGTCCCACTGACTTCAATCAACAGCTCCATTCCTTACAGGTTTTACATCAATGTAAGACAGTGAAGTTTTGTGGTTTAGTAAGTTGAATGTACTTTTTGGAATCAAGTGCAGAGATATGTGATACCTTATTAGCCTAGACAAGGTGAGGAATCACAGATATTTCTGAATCCTGTATTGTGCAAGTTCTTTGGGTAGTGCTACCTCAATTGCAAAAGGTTTTAGAATCCCGCTGATAGTGTGAGGGAAGAAAAAATATCATTGACACAATGTGCATTTGCACCACACAGAGCTATGCATGGATAGTGTGATTTTCTTATGGTCTTTAGCGGTGGGTCAAGCACTTTATACACTGGGCATTGCACTAAAGTCTGAAATGACAGAGATGGGGCTTAACTCATTCCATAGATCACCTTGCTGCTGTCAAAGTGAAAGCTGTGGGTCATTTTCCTAAAATGTAAGGAAATGAATTCATTAAAAGGAGTGACATACAACCTGAAAAAGTTGTGAAAGCTACATAGGACTCTCACAGCTAAATCAGTTATTAATTTGTATTTTGATTACTTGATCTTGGCAAAATGAGCTGTTCCCTTAATGACTAGGGGGGTAAAATTGCCTCATAAGATAAGTTAAATATACTAGAAACTTATAGTACAGTAAGTAAATAAATAAAACAGCAAGTCACTATAAAACATTTGCAAATATACTCTATACATAAAAGTTTCAGCACAATAAAGTCTCAAACTAATTATACTACGGTAGTACAATAAAGTAAGAAGTTAAAAATAGTAGATGACTGATGCACATCCATGGACTTCTGCATATTTGTTACGAACTATGTTATTTTGGCATAATGAAACCAAACAGCAGTTGCAGATGTACTCATTCCAGCTCTGAGAAATGCAATACCTAGCAAAAACCTCAAAAAGCTTTGAACGGAATCAGCTGATTCACTTAAAACAGAGTAGCAGAGTAGAATGCCTTGATTGGCAGGTTGGCTTCTTATTATCAATACAGAAAAGGTACTAACATGCATTATAATCTACAAGGTGCTAAATCACGGAAACTGTTCCACATTAGCCAGAATGCTAACAGTTTCAAGCATTCACTAGTGTCTTCCTTTATTCTCTGTTTTCCTCTGTATTCTGGAATAACATAGTTTCCTGGAATGAAGCAATAAAACCTCTTCAATATATGGACCAAAATATAGAATCTTTACAATTAATGTTGAAAGACTGCTGGCTTTTGAAATTGTATTTAGTAAATGGTAAGTAATCAATCAAACCTGTGCCTTTTTACTCAATATACGGGGCAAGGTTTATAATGGGGGATATGTGAGGGCACCTTGAAAATTCTTCTATTGTTTTCTAGATAATTGGCATATAATCCTTACAATGTGTCTGAATCACCACCAACTTAGGCAAACTGTTCAATGTCTGCCCAAAGAACAGCTCCTTCAGATTTCAACCCTCCTGTCTAGCACTGCATCGTCAGTACTGGAACAAAATTTCATGCACATGGGTTAGTGGCACAACATTCTCATCTTCTGATGTCAAAGATGAATGTACAACCTGTTGACCCCATAGATGGTGTTAAACAATATGTTTAACATGCATATTTTTTTAAATAAAATTAAATTAAAGGCATTTCTTACACATACTTAAATGTAGATGTCCTACTTGTTTCCCTTTCTTTGAAAGCTGTATTATATAAACCAACTTGTTTACTGCATATGTTGCTCATATATCTAGAAACATATTTTCTACAGTGCTAATACATTACTACAAAATCAATCTGTAACAGTAATACTCTGATGCAATGGTAGTATATTTGTGACACCTAACAAAATGAAAATGTTCTAACTTCATACACAACAAACCGATTGTTGTGATACAGCTAGAACTATACAGGCAAGTGTATCTCAGTCTTTGTCAACACTCTGTCTTAGACACAGTGTGGGCAGAGGACGCAATGAAGAGCCTAGAGAATCATTTACATAAAGCAGTGAAATGTGTATATATGGATCAGTGCCCCATAACAGCAGCATAATGTAGAAGTGTGCTTCTTAGTGGTACCACATGGATAAGTGACAGCAGGACTACAGATGCCTCAACATCTATCACAAGCACATTCACATTTGTATGTCACAGCCAAAGTTCGCTTGTGTAGTACTTAAATCATGAAGGGCTAGGTAGTACTGGATAACCACATGTTAAAACATTTACTAGAGTCTTCTATTTAAAATATTTACAATTCAAACAGACAAAAATGTGTACTCAAAAAAAACTTTACTAAACATTATGGCCATAGGATATGTTTGCTACCATCTGACAGCCAAAGAAATTATAACTACACACAGACTGTTTCCAGAGGCCAATGTACCTTCATATTGTAATGAAATATTAAAGCATTATGGGTAGCTTTCATGCATGTAATGGTCTCTAGGAACAGTGTGCTACAGTGTTGGTAGAATTTATCATAAACCTTTTGTCTTGTCTTCTAGAATAAACTGATTTGTGCATGACATCCTACCTATTCAGGGTCTATATTAAATCACCGAATGCTTAAAAAAGTGAATGGTGATTGATTGACCCTATGTAAGCGAAAGCTTGCAATGTCGAACTGTCAGAACAGCGATTTTTTTCAAAGGGAAAAAAAAATCGCTGTTCCAGCAAAAAAAAATAAATAAATAAAAAATAAAAATGAATTTCAAACATTACACTAAGTGGGAGGCGATGACCCTTCTTAAATATACCAACTCAGAGACCGCACTACAGTGCCGAAAATGGCAAAGTACAGAAGTGGCTTTGATATTTTCTGTTTTCAGCCTTTTAAGTTCGACCAAGACACAATCGAAAGAATGCGTTTTCGGTCTTCTAATATAGACCCCATATTCATATATGTTACCTGCTATCTTCCTCCTAAGTGCTTGCGGTATCTATCAGAGCAGCATAGAAATATAAAGAGGGCAGACAAGACATGGACAACATACATGAAGAACAACAAACAGTGTGATGAAAAAATAAGCTAAAAACAACTACAACTCAACTTGAAATTTAAATGTTATATTAAAATGATCCACTTTTCATTTATAGTACACTGTATTCTTCCACTTGACCTTTCTCTGTATTGTATACACTGCCCTTTCACTAAATTGCTTTGAGACAAATGTACTTTTCATATATGTATGCATCTGTCTCAGTGCAAAATTATTAATTTTTAGGGGAAATGCAAATCAGATGAGATCTGACTAATCCAATAGGAAATAATAAACAGATGAACTGACTATATGCTAAACTGCAGAATTAACTTTCCTTCAGCATTTGTGCACCTTCATAAAATAGAGACAATAGCAATAGGTTTCTCAGTATCCGGCTGAGCTTGTAAATAGTAACATGAAACAGTTCCTGTTGCACTAAAATATGCTTGCATATCTCTGAGATAAGATTCAGCAGCTACAGCAGGAAATTTTGGTCAAACATTTTTAACTTCTCCTCTGAACTGAATACAATTCATAACAGAGTTCAAAATATATATTTGAAAATGAGCAAAGCCAATAGCAAGGGGCTAGAAATGGACTCTTGGAAGATAGCTACAGGGACCAAGAGGAAGAGGAATATGTGTTTTGCTACCTTACTGTTTGGGTGTAATTACATTGGTAGCTCTTCACCCATGATAAAGTTGTGTGAGATAAGTTGAGTTGTGCTAGGGTTTGAATCCATTTTGAGTGTAGAATTGTACTGAATGCCTTGGACAGGTCCAAAAAATGTCTGACACTTGTTTGCCAGCATTATGATTTTGGTTGACATTGTCTAGAAATGAAATCAGAGCAGTAGTGGTGCTATGGTGGAGGCAGTAGGTGATTGGAGACCATTGTTGAGTAGATATTGGAATATTTGAGTGTGCACACACTGCACCGGGATTTTTGAGAGGAGGTACTATTACCATGAATCAATAGTTACCTAAATTGGCAGCATTTCCTCCCTTATGTAGTGGTATATATGGTCTACATTTCAGGAACATATGACTCAATAATCAATCTATCTGAGGTATATACATTCTTTAAGAATGTTCCTGTCGATAAAAAAGAATCCCTCTCCCACCTGCCATGTACTATATTAGCAAGACCTGGAGCCATCACTCCTCATATAATCACTACTCAGGTTTGGTGTTTATTAGTAAATAAAAACAATTAGCTTTCAGAATTAAATCCAGCAACAAAGGTAATGCATTGATATCATTGGTGGCATATTTTCATTAACTGCTGAGTAATCTCTGACAAATACTGTTTCCAATACCTGTGGAATACAAGTATAGAAGCTTACTATATCTATAGTGAACATACTTTCCAACATACCCAGACACACATACACACACACACACACACACACACACACACACACACACACACACACACACACACACACACATAGAGACTCAATTTCAGACATTTACACATATGTACATGCATATATATACATCACACAGCTGCAAACATGCCCCTAAAGATAAACACACTCTCATGGAACCACAGCATCACACAGCCACACACACGCGCGTGCGCACACACACACACACACACACACACACACACACACACACACACACACACACACACACACACACACACACACACACACACATTAAGCGGGTTTGACCTCAGAAAAGTTCTGTTTCCTTTCTAGTGACTTTCATCAAATAGCATGTATCTTTATATGTCAAAGAAGTCAAAACTGTTTTAAGGAAAGACCACTACAAGCTGTACCATGTGATATATATTGTTTCATTGTGCAGTACCTGAGATGGTTATATCTCTTTTAAGACTTGTTGATGTCGCCAAAATGCAAAGAAATTGTATGTAATTGCTTTCAGAAAGGATGTGTTAATGCAAATTAAAAAAATGCGACTTCATTGTAATTTCCTGTGTGGTATTTGCTAACAAACACTACAGTAAATGCAAATGTGAAGGGTCCACTATGTATGTCTGAAGGGACAAATGTTTCAAGAACAATGTGCTGTATCTCATTCACTGAGTCATTTGATCAGCAAAAATGAATTGTGTTGGGGGTGTGTTACCAACAACTTGCCTCCACAAAAGGGAGACACCCCACCACATTAAACTAAAAAATGGCTAGTTCTGAGGTAATGTAGCTTAAGGCACTTGATATTTATTTATAATATTTTTCTAAATGACTGAAGGATTTGTTAAGGATGTTTTTGTGAACTGTTCTTTTGTGATACATCAAACTATCACATGTGAATGTGCTTCACCATGTAGCATTTTAAAAAGAAGTAAAGAATAGACTAACTGACTTATCTGGTGCCCAGAACAGAAATTAAAGTAAGGAAATAAAATAGGTATGGTATGGATTCTTCAACAGCAATAAAGTCTCAGACAGAGCATGCAGGCATTACTGCTGTACCATCCCACACTTTACCCAATTGCAAAATGTACAGGACTTTAAGGCAAGATGTGCTGGTAGTATCTATGATTCTAAGCCTCTGAACCAGAGACTTTAAATGGAAGCTGCAGACTTCCCCAGAATAAACTAGCAGAGTCTACCTCTACCTACAGTTGACTGGAGATTATTTGCTAAAGCATTACAATTTGTGATTTTCCATTAATAAAATATTCAAACTCTAGGAGAGGAGCATGGTTTAATATCTGGTCTAATGTCAGTATGTCAGTATTTGCTTAAATTCCTTGCTTTATTAGGGTTTCAACCTTTTCAAATGGCCAAAGTGGGACATTTTTGTGGAAATATGATATTTTACAGGACAAACACTACCCACAGCTAGTGCAAAAGACTGGGCATCATATTTGTGCCAAAATAAAAGCTTATTTTCAGCGTTTGGGTAGTTTATACTGTTTCTTATAATATTTAGAAGTTTTAGATACAAAACAATTGTTTTATGTAACTGATAAAAGAAATGGTGAAAATATTTTTTGCATTAAATTTGAGGAAATTTTCCATTTTTTTTTCTCCACAAGACACAACTGTCCAGATAGCGACTGTCCTGCACATAGGGGGGCAGGTGGTAACCCTAGCTTTACCATACAGATGACAAATATTACAGAGTATTTATTGGGGTGCTTCAGAAGAAAAAGACATCTGTAAACAGGTATGATATTTTTAAGAGCTGACTTAAATGAAAAGATAAAAAAATCCATATTGCGTCAAGTGTGGCAATTGTCACACAATACAAGATAGTGGTAAAGCTGCAAGAGAAGACTGGCACTCATAATGCAGATACGTTTACTTAGTAATTGTTAAAAATATGGATAATGTTCAGGCTTTTGCTATATGCTTGGAGAAATTAGGTTGCTTTAAGAGGAGGTTGACATTCTTGGAGAACAAATGGATTCACTTGAGAACTGGTCAAGAAATAGAATTCTATGCCACATCTGCATCCCTAGCACTGTCCAGGTCTCTGAGTTAAGTGGACTTTTATTAGTCAGATGTGTTTTTTTCCAATAGAACCTCAAAACATAGTTGGCTGCACATGATGCACAAAGATGAAGCCCTGACAGTGATCTAGATGACATGTTTGATAACCAGAATGGGTGCTAGAAAGACCAGGCTTAGAGGACTGGAGGAAGCAACAGGAATCACTTTGCCCATGTGGGTGTCCCTGATGAGAACATGGGTGTTTCTTTTCTTTCTTTTTTTTTTTGGGGGGGGGTTCTGCATCCCAGCTGACCAACAGCTGCCTATCTATTCTCCCATGGCTCCTTTCCTCATCTTGATAGAGCCTGATGGGAAGAAAGGAATAAGGATAGAATAACCTGAACAGTATTACCCTTGGTTGTTGCCATATGTGTTTAGGAAGATCATGAATTTCTCCCAGCTGATGCCAGAACTGGAGCTCAGACGGAGAGGGAAGGATTTGACGTAGAAGTTAGTAACATCATATATAGTGGTGGCAGGGCTTTTCTAAGCCCTTCCCTCCTCAGCATGCTGTTATTCTGTTGGCATGAATAGGCAATAAGGTGGGGCCTGTGAGGAAGACATAACTGGCCTAGACCCTAGAGTAGCTGCACCTCCCAGTCTGATGACCAGTCTGTTGATATTTTCAATTCCCAGGGTCTACCAAGGCTCACAAGAGGCTCACCATTGTTAAGATACACCATTCCCCGGGATGAGCACACCCATCTTACATGCCAGTCATGTCAAGTTCCTGAGCTGCTAATCAGATTTAGGCCACCTGGGCACATTACCTGGTGGCAGGGGTTTAGAAAGGATGAGGAAGATGTACTGGACTGTGAAGTAGATTAGACTGACAGGATAGTCAAAATTTTAGGACATGATGGAGAGGCCTTGTAAGTGGTCTGGAAAATGCAATTCTTAATACTAAATAGCAGCTTTACATTTGCTTAAAAGGCAAAGCAAGTCCACTCTATTATGAACACATATTCAAAATGTAGCCTGATTTTTCTGTTAGAAGGAAAGCCATTATCTCATTCTGTGCTTATATTTGGAGAACTGGTATGAAATGAAGCCTTATTTTCTTAGCCATGATGATTTTCAAGTGATAGATCCAGACCTGGATAATGTCATCTCTAGATGAGGTCAGTAATTTTATACACAAAGAGATGGATATCTCATGAGTGGTAGGAGCAGGATAGCTGGCCATCATATGTCATACCTAATAAAGAACTGGCCAGTAAGAGAGATTGCCTGTCAGATGATATAGGGATTTGCGAAGACAAAATAAATGGTATAGAATGGAGACCAGTGGGAACATTTTGGAGTTAGAAGGAAGAAAGATGGAAAATGCTCCAAGAGTAGAGTCATGCAGTGATGAAAAGGAAGAAAAAGTCACCCAGAAAGAATAATTGTCATCAACTTTCTGCAGGTTCAGGTGATCCCAATCTAAGTTTTCTGAGGAAAATGGCAACATAGGATTACTTTTGAAAATGAACTCCATGAAAAGACATGACTTTTCTTATGCTTTGTTGCTTCTGCCTTCTTTCTAATATGATTGGTTGATATAATTTTATGGTTGGGACATGCAGTGCTATTTGACCTTATCCCTTATGATAACTACTTTTAAAACGAGAGCTACTCCCTTCTTTTTTGAAATCCTAGGAGGTTTTCATTCATAGAGGAGGACATTGTTAAGGTTACATTCTTACATATGATATGTTGCACAGTGTTTTAAAATTTCCATATTAACAAAATGGTGTAATAATGTATTTTGAAGGCTATTGATATTTTATATAGATTATAACTGTTCTTCTCCTTATTGCTGTGGTATAGTGTCAATTCACTAGAGTTTTCTTTGGGGGCGGGGGCTACCAAAAACATGCCTAGTTTTACTAAGTGTTTATCTTTGTTGTCATGGTGGATGCACAGATTCAAAAGTGATATGATGTGTGCAGTCATTTTGTAGGGATTAATCTGGGTTAAGCTTTTTGGCATGGGGAAGCCATATTGGATTGCACATCCTACAATATTTGCAGACTAAATAATTAGGTAGGGTATATGCATGCAAAGGATTTCCACTGAGGGGTTACTGGACCACCATACTGGAGGGGGTTAGTGTAAGTTAAAAAGTAGAATCTGATTTCTGAATTTCAGTCATTAGGCTCAGAGTTGACATGTATGGGATGATAGGCTGACCAGATTTCACCAAATGGTAGAAGAAACCATGGAATGTGCTTAATGTTGTTTTGTTTTTGGTGAAGGATAAATTTTGGATGACCTTCATAACATCCTTGCTGAGATTCGAATGTGCCAAATGTCAACACAGTAAAATTAGGCACAGTCAGGTTGACAGGTTAGACGTATATAGATTAATTAGTGATGAGGTGAAATCAGATCATGCTGAAGAAGGCAGATGGTTAGATTTTTTTAGAAAACTCGAAAGAAAGGAATATATTTAGTCTAAAATCATGATGGGAACAGAAGAAGAGAATTCAGATTATAAACTAATTCAGACAGACTGGCATGGAAAATGAAGGCAAGGAAGAAAAAGAACTTTGAGCATACATTATGGGATCCAGACATGAGAGTGTTAGAAGATATGCTGAAATATTAGATGATGTGCCAGTTTTCTATCAGAGGATGTACACGTCCATCAGCTGTGGGGGCTCATCATTTCTGCATTTGGAAAACAGTTGAGAATCATGACAGCTGAACAGTTAGGGCAGGCTATTGTAGCTGAAGTCTGAACTGATATTTGGGCAATAAGTAATGGGAAGACCACAGAGAAGGATAGATGGGTTCCCAGAAATGTAGCAAAACTCTCTATCTCTCCTTCTTTCTATGAATGTTTGTGTGTGTATGTATGTATGTGTGTGTGTGTGTGTATGTATATGTATATTATATGTATATGTAAATGAATATGAATATGTGTGCATGTATTTCGGGAGGGGGAGACACATGTCTGCATTTGTGAGTGAAGAAGTGGTTGTAGTAGTCCTTAAAGAAGAAAATGAAGTAATGCATAGAAGGGTCTTTAGGCTCAGGTCTTTAATTAACTCAGATGACTGCAAATATAAAGACCAGTAAGGGCAAAATATCTGGCAATGGTTGATGCAGATTTCCTTTTTATAATGATGGAAATTAAAGAAAGATGTGTTGGAGTCTTGCTTTTTGATATCAATAGACCCTTTACTTTGAGTGAGATTTATTGTACAAGGTTGTGGATGAAATGAAGATGCACAAGCTTCTGAAAGTTGGTCTGAGCACATACCATCACTTCACATCTTGGTGAATGAGAATCTTCCATCTCCTAAATAAGTGGGCAGGAGAATGAAGTAATAATTCTCACTACACTCAGTTCTACTTCTATTGGGTATGGAGGTGCAGGAAAGAAGGGCCAGTGAACAACATCATAGTACATTGGAGGAAAACCGTCTTAAAAGTAGACAACAGTCTTAAAGGTAATGTGACACATACTGTCTCTGTATATTTATTAAGCTTCCTGACATGGCAAAGGAAAAGAGAATATTTCTATGATGACTAATGTCCTCTTAGACCTTGGACCTTATGACAGCTAAATGAAGACTGTCATGTTTGCTGATCAGAGGAGTGTGTGTGTGTGTGTGTGTGTGTGTGTGTGTGTGTGTGTGTGTGTGTGTTTGTGTGTAGGAAGTGTTTCACCTTTAACATTATTTTACTCTTGTATGTTTTATTTATATTAAGACAACTTGTGCAGATAATGGGGTGCATCTGCTATAGGGGTTGCACATATATATTAGTTTTATTTCAATCTGTTAATTTTTAAATCAGTAATAATTATTAAAAAATGAAAAATCCAAACAGATACTTAAAATATTCAGACTATCCTGTTTTGTAGTGATATTCAGATAAAAAATAACTGGTGTTTTGTTTATAAATTAAGATATTTTATCTAAGTAGTAATCAATTGCTTACCCCTCTCTCATTTAACTACAGCTATCTGCAGTACTTTCTCTCTGTGTACTTCAACTTGATCTTTGGCATCAAATCAAAGTACCCAACTTTATCACTCACAGATATATACTACTGTATTGTAACTTATGTGTATCTAGTGCATGTCAATGTAGTTTCATCACAGTATTGCAGGATTTAAATTATGTTCATGCACTTTTTTTTTTTCATCCTATGTCTATGAACTGCAATTGTTATCTTATGACAGTATGCATTTTTTGTGTGGAGCTTTTCTACATGGGCCTCTGTATTTTTTGTGTGGAGCTTTTCTACCTGGGCCACTGTTGAAAATATTTTTTTTTCCAGTCGGGATTTTTTGTTCAATAACTGGAAATGAATAACTAACTAACTAAATAAATAAGTAAATATTGGCCCTACCTGATCACTCACTGCCAGTCAGCCAAGTCAATCATACCACAAGTCAAACAGTCCTGTGTGCTACCAGAGCTGGGGTAAGTGGTGAAATGGCTGTGGGTACCTCTTGACCGGTTCACTTGTTAGTTACTGAGTCCCATGTTCTCTTAGGATGATTGATGTTCATAGCATCTTGAAAAAATAATGGGGGCACTATTTAAATTTAAGCATGGTGCTCCCATGTGAACTGGACTTGTTAGATGGAATTCAGACATTGATATTTTTGCACAAAGGCAAGCATTGAATACCAAGTAGTCATACAAGTAAAACATCAGTCAGAAAGTCCAGTAATTATTCTTGAGTCTCAGGTGGGAACAACAGAAGCAGCACTGAACATCCACATAATGGATATTCCCTAACCCTAAGATCCTCATAATCACAGGAAATACAAAGTTATGGCAGGATATTCAAAGAAAGCCTGATTCAAGAGTTCTCCCACCCTTACTTTACCTAATTGCTTGCATGAACTTGGGAAACATTATGACAAGACAAGTTTGGAACCAAACACATGAGTCTGATGTTGTAGCACACCAGGATGTCCACTTTCATCGTGGTTGTTACACTACTGTCTACAAGTAATTCTGAAGAGGTGAACTTGGAACAAAGAAAAGGTCATGTAATCTTCAACTTACTTTTACTGTAGCTGATAACACCAGTGATCAATACACTCCAGATACAGCCCTCTGTGTGTGATTATACTAAAACACATTACTGGCAAGTAAATAAATATAAATAAAACAGTAAATGGTGTAAATGGTGTAACATGCCATAAATAAATAAAATATGATTTGAAATAAACCTTATTTGCAGGGGATGAACCACTAAACATTTCAAAAGGGCCTAATAATTCTCAGAAATATGTGTATCATTGCCTTAAGAAAAGACACATGGGTAATTACACAAATTATGCTTGGTTGTCTTATTAAATTCTTATTGACCTCTTCTTGTATTTCACCTGTCTCTCAGTTATGCTGCTAGAAGACATATTGCAAGAATAATGATATAGCAAAATAAAGATTTTCTATACACTGACCTAATTTTAAACTAGCTGTGAATTCTAATGATCAAACAAATGCTTTAAGAATATACTAACTGATGTGATCCATTGTCAGCTGGTAAATGACAAATGTAAAGCCATCTTCACCAGTGGAAGCCATAATCACACGATTTAACACCCTAATCCCATGACAACACACCTGACAGTGTGAGGCTGTTGTAATATCTACTTTCCTGACTGATCTCTGCTCTTTACAGTCTTCCCACAGTTTACTCATTAAAAGAAAATGCTAGAGCAATTACTAAAATAAGAATTCTTCTACTGAAAGAACCAGAAATGTTGTGAACTTTTGATGCCATTGACTGCCACCCTTTTTACTGTAGTGATGCAAAGGGTTGAGAGGGTGGCCTAATGGTTAAGGTGTTTGCCTTACAAACACAAAGTGCAGGGTTTGAGTCTCACAAGGGATAATTGGCTAGGCTTAAAATGGCTCGCAAGGGCAGTTAGCTTAGTACTAATCTATGAACACTGCACACAGGGGTTCTAATAAATGTCTTGTGGATATTCAAAGCTGATTTTCCCTCATTGCTATAAAGAGTGTCTAAGGGGAATATGATGACTGACTTTTGATATCAAAACCAAGAGACAAGACATGAAGTTCCTGAGAAAACTCAAAGTCACCTGATTTTCTGAAAAAAAATGTCCACTGTTTAGGTGTGACTATGGAACCAAGGTAAAATGTGTAAAAATAAAATCCCTATTAACCAAATAAAGAGCAATCATCAATCAAGCCAGAAAATATGCATAAAGTAATACATTACTAATGCATCTAAATATACAGCCATTTTCCTTTTCACTTCCTGGAAATAATATACAATACCCATTTGATGTCTTCTTTGACTGCCCACTGGCACTACTGCTATATTAGCAAGCCACTCATTGTCAGCTTAGAGATGATGCAGTTAATATGATCAAGGTTTTCTCCATATGTGTCACATTTTTATAAACAAAGTTTCTGCTGATGAAGTCAGAAAGGTTTCTCCAAGTTCTTGAAAGGGAAAATGGGGGCAAGCTAGTGCTGGTCCACTTTGCTCAGAATGGCAAATATTTTGATGCCACACTGACTGATGTTATAAATATCATCCTCACTCAAGGAATGTTTCTAGAAATCAAGAAGCAGGTTATTAAATTACACCTTCTGCAATATGCAGTGACATGAATCCTTGTGATTATCACCCTATCCTGACTGCAAACACTGCCTAAGATAACAGAGGCTGTTGACAGTGAGATTCTAGACTATTTTACAAAGTATGGTGTCCGGAGGAGTATGGATTTGTTTAAGATATGCTTACTGCCCTGTTGAAAGTGATAGAAGACCATTGTAGAACAGAGCGTGTGTATGTACCTTTAAGAAGCATTTCCAGATGTAAGCACGTGCATATAAATAGTGATCATGTGCAGGCAGCAGTGCCATTTTGAGAGAACAGCCAGAGTGTTAACATGTAGGAGTGTGGTAGTCAGTCTGTTTATAAGTTTATTTAAGTTTAAGTTACAAAGCCTCATTCCTCATGTGTTTGTGTGTAATAAAGCTGCTTGAACTGAACCTACAAATGTTCATCTGTTGTATCTTCACTAGAAAAGCAACATGGTGTTAGAAACAGGATTAAGAGACCAACTTCTTCAAGCCATAAGGTGCAGAGTTGAAGGTGAAGGCAGATTAAGCTGGTTGAAGGGAATGGAGCTCAGACAAACAAAAAAAAAGGACCAGAAACAAGTACAAGGTAAAGAAAACTGCACAAATGATTTATTTAGCAAAGAAAATGAAATGGTACATACGTAAAGCACAAAACACATTATTAATCAAACGAGTAGCACAAAACATATTATTAATCAAATGAAAGGCATACAACACATTATGAATTAAACAAAATGTTTGAAACTATGATATTTGATAAATCTAACAAAGATATATTCATACGGGACTCAGAATTACCTTTGGTTTACATAATGAGCATGTTTAAAGTAAAATGGGCACAAGAAAAGTATAATGAGCATGATGAGAGATTAAAAGGGCATACCGAGTGCAACAGAAATTAAGCTTAAAAAGCAAGGCGACTGAAGCCATTAAAAGCATAACTAGAGTGTGTGTTTTATTACTGTGCAATTATTTCAAAGAGTTTGCTGTGTGCAAAGTACAGTTATATTGCAAAGTGCAGTCAAAGTACAGCCATTTCGAAAAGTTTCTTGTGCTGTGTGCATTTATTCGCAGAGTGCCTCCATTACAAAGCATTTCTTACACTGCACAGAGTTATTTCTCAAAGTACAAATATTTTGAATGGTTCTTGTGGTGTGTACAGTTTATTTGCAAACTGCATTCATCTCGAAATGCTTCTTACTCTGAGCTTCTTCTGCTGTGTACAGTTTATTCACAAAGTACAGTCATTTTGAAGTATTTTTTACACTGATAAGGAGTGGTTTCACAAAGTGCAGCAATTTCAAAGTGGTCTTGTACTAAGAAGACTTATTTGGCAAAGTGCAGTTATTTAAAAGTTTGTTGTTCTATTTGGCATAATTAGAAGTACTGGCATAAAATTCTGGCATATAAATTTATGTGTGTGTGTTTGTATATAATTTCAAGCACCTTCACTACTGTGTGTTGATATGGCAGAGGCATTTTGCAGACCTAGTCCACTTGTCTTTGATCATAATATAGCAAAGAACTGGAGAGCATCTGAGCAGGAATACAATAGTTTCATACAAGCAGCTTTTAATGAAAAAGATTCACGTACAAGAGCATTAATTTTGCTTAAGTTAGCTGGGTCAGAGGCCATTGAAAGAGAGCGTTCATTTGTGTATGCACCAGCAGTATATGCAGAAGAAGGGGAAACCAACATATTGTGGTACTGGCCGAATCAAGGGAGGACCCCAAGTGCTTAAAACATATACATTTAGAGAAATGTGCAACCCCCAGACAAATGTTACATTAGAGAGGCACTTATTTTTTATAAGAGACCAAAAGCCAGGTGAAACTTTTGCAGCTAGCACTGGCTTGAGACATAAAGGCAAAATGTACACATTTGGTGACTTGAAGGATGAATTAATAAAGGACAGGCTTGTGTGTGGTGTTAGTAGTGCTGCAGTGAGAACAATTTTACTTCATGACAGTGATTTAACATTAAGCAAAGCCATAGAGATTTGTCAAATCCATGAGCACACAGAAAGGTATACAAGCATGCTTGCAAGTGATGAGCATGGTTTCAACAGCCTATAGGGCAAACATAGACAGCATGCAGCAATTGGCAAACAGAAGCAGGCCAAATCACATGGCAGCTGCAACCCCTGCAGGTTTTCCTGGAAGGAGCCGCAGCTTTCAAGCAAGTTCCAAGACTAGTTCAGTAAAATGGATATGCTCAGTGCAGTATAAGGGTGTGTCAGCAAAACCCAAGTCAAGTCTTATTGTTAACTGTCATAACTGTGGAGCCAATCATGAGTCTAAAAGAAAGAAGTGTGTAGTATTTGGTCAGCAATGCCACAAGTGTAAAAAATGGAACCACTTTTAAAAGTTTTGTAAATCAAGCAAGCCTCATTCAGTTATTAAGAAAGGTCACTCAAAAAAGCAAGTTGATCATGTAAAAAGCAGCAACCATACTTTCTATGTAGATGGTGTGTTAGTGGTCAGTGAAAAGGTTAATGCAGTAGATTTGTTGGCAAAGAATGAAGTATTTTGTACTGTCCTGATAAATGGAAACCCTACAGAGCTCAAAGTAGACACTGGTTCAAACTGTAATGTGATGTCAGCAGAAACATTTGCTAAAGTGAGGGCTAGTCAGCAATTTAATTTGGCCAATTGTGCGAAGCTTGTTGCTTATGCAGCTGAAGAGATGCAAACTGAAGGCTCAGTAGTGCTGTCATGCTGTTTGGCTGGGAGCAGTTACAGTTTGCAATTTTATGTAGTCAGAAGACCTGTGCAGTCATTATTACATCTCAGAGACAGTTTGAGAATGAAACTGTTTTCTTTTACTAAAACGGTACATCTTGTAAGCACATGTCCCAGTTCCAGCTTTCCTGATGCTATTTTCTCAGAGTATGCTGATGTGCTCGACAAGTTAGGCAAACTTCCAGTTGTGTACTCCATGAAAGTAGAAGCAGAGGTCAGTCTAGTGGTCAAACCAGCAAGGAGAGCTCCAGTAGCTATGCAATACAAAGTCAAGGTCCATTTAGACAAAATGGTGCAGCAAGGTGTGATTTGTCAAGTCACAGTACCAGCTGAGTGGGTATCTTCCATAGTAGCTTCTCATAAGAAAAATTCAGACAAAGTCAGAATATGCATTGACCCAAGAGACTTGAACAAAAGGCCTCATCATCCTATGTGTACAGTTGAGGAAATTGCCATCCTCATGCCAAATGTCACTGTTTTTTCTGTCTTAGATGCAAAGTGTTCATTTTGGCAAGTAATGTTTGATCACAAATCATCACTACTGACTACATTCACTACCCCACTTGGTAGATACAGATTCCTCAGGATGCCTTTTGGAATAAATTCTGCCAGTCAAGTATTTTAGCATCCAATGGAGCAAATTTTTTCAGGCTACCCGTGTGCAATAATAGTTGATGATTTACAGGTTGGAGGCAATGATGAAGCAGAGCATGACAGAAACCTCAGGAAAGTTCTGGACTTAGTGTGTGAAGTGAATTTAAAGCTCAATCCTCTGAAACGCAAATTCATACTACCAGAAGTTACTTATGTAGGTCATTTATTTACCCCTACTGGCTTACAGCAAGATCCTTCCAAGCTAGCAGCCATTCTTGAGACGTCAGCTCCAGACAAGGTCCAAGCCCTACAGCATTTTCTTGGCATGGTTAACTAGTTGGGCAAATGTATCCTTTACTTTAGTGAGTTATCATCACCTTTAAGAGAGCTGACATGCAAACATGTTGCCCGGTTATGGTTAGAACACCACCAGAGAGCATTTGACAACCTGAAACAGTAAATTGCCAACCTGACTACATTAAGGTACTATGATGTCGACAAACCAGTAGTTCTTTCCTGTGATGCTTCAAAGTTTGGTCTTGGTGCAGTTATTCTTCAAGAGGCCTGTTGCCTATGCATCTACAACTCTTACTCAAATTGCAGTATGCTCAAGTTGAGAAGGAACTTTTGGCAATTGTGTTCGCATGTTCGAAGTTCCATGATTATATTTATGGCTGAGTTATCCAGATAGAAACTGACCATCAACCTCTAGTCACTATTTTAAAGAAGCCTATGCATTCAGCTCCAGCACGACTATAAAGAATGATGCTCAAATTGCAAAAGTATAATTTCAAATGGTCTCTACAAAAGGTAAACTACTTTATCTGGCTGATACCTTATCCAGATCACCCAGAAATACCATGGAACAGCTTGATGCAGAGAATTTTGACTTTGATGTCATGGAAGTGCATAATTTTTCTACTATGAGATTTGATGAGCTGAGAGATCATACAAAAACTGATCCTATTTTGCAAAATATCAACCACTTCATCAATGTAGGATGGCCGACAAAGCAATCATATGTACCATCAGAAGTGCAACCTTATTTTCCATACAGATAACTGTGGTGGTGGTGCTGCGGTAGCGTTGTCGCCTCACAGTTAGACGTTGCCCGTTCGATTCTCAGTTAGAGCGTCTTCTGTGTGGCGATGTGTGAACAGGCATTCCTTCATTGAAGGTTGTGCGTTAGGCCCGGCAAGCCAGCACGTAAAACTCTACTGCCAATCATTAGCGGACTGGAGTTCCGCTGGGGTGACCCCTAACTGGGAAAAGCCGAAAGACACAAACAATATGAGATGCTGATGGAAAATGGTATAATTTTCAAAGGTCCAAAAGTTATTCTTCCTACCTCCTTACAATGTGACTACATTCATATTTTGCATTGTGGCCACCCAGGTTCTGACTCTACCAAAAGAAGGGTGAGAGGGCTAGAATTTTGACCTTCTCTATCAAAAGACATTGATAAAGTACTTTCTTCTTGTTTAGTATGCAACAGTACTAAGCCACATTTGCAAAAAGAGCCACTTTAGCTAAACCAAATCCTAAACTACCTTGGTCAACAGTAGCCACAGAAATATTCGAGTGGAGCAATCAGTATTACTTAGTGTTGGTAGACTCTTATTCAAACTGGTTTAGATCAATTTGATACCTAACTTCCAGTGCTGTTAGTACTAAGATGAAATGTCATTTCTCAGTCCATGGTAGTTATTTCTGACAACGGTTCTCCGTTTACCAGTCAATTGTTTCAGAGATTTGCAAAGAAGTGGAACTTTATTCATGTTACTAGTAGTCCGGAATACCCGCAGTCGAACGGCTTTGCTAAACATGCATTGCAGAGTGCAAGGCAATTACTAGAGAGGTCAAAGTGTGACAATACTGATATCTTCTTGAATTTGCTTAATCTCAGAAATATACCCCATGACAACCTACTAGGCTCACCTGCTCAGAGGCTTCTCTCTAGGCAAATCAGTACAACCTTGCCTATTAGCTCTAGTTTGTTGGTGCCCAATGCTAAAAACAACAGAGCAATCAAAGCCCAACTTTTTAAGAAGCATTCTTCTCAGAAGTCCAGCTATGATAAAATGAGCATATTTCTTTGTTCGTTAAAAGAAGGAGAGACAGTGAGGATGAAAAGGTCAAAAGGCTTTGATCGAATTGTTCAAGTGAGAGGTATATGTGCCAAGCTGAGATCCTACTTATGGAATCTGAGGGTATAGAATATAGGAGAAACTGCAGACATCTTCTTCCTGTATCAGAAATGATACTGCAGCATTGTACCTGTGATACAGACTCTAGACCTCAGAGCAACCCTGACAATGTTCATACCGAAGAACATGTCTCAGTATCCATTCCCATTCCTGATGATGTCCCAGTTGTCCCCAACGTTGAACATTCCTTGAAGACAGTCCCCATTGCTAGATCCAATTCTGACTTTTATATTACATGATCAGGTCTTATTTCTAGACCTAGTGTAAAATGCACAGCAACCTGGACATGATTGTTTTATATGTGTCTAATTTTGTATGATTGCTTGTCAAACAATTAGTTCTGTATAATTGTATGTCAAAAGATCATTTCTGTAAATTGCATGTCATTGAATACTGTCATTTAGTAAATGATCTATTTCTCAAAGAGGGAGGATGTAGAACAGACTGTGTATATATACTTTAAGAAGCATTTTTGTGTGTAAGCACATGCATATAAATAGTGAGCATGTGCAGTGCCATTTTGAGGGAACAGTGGAGTGTTAACATGTATGAGTGTGGTAGTCAGTCTGTTTATAAGTTTATTTAATTTTAAGTTACAAAGCCTCGTTCCTGATGTGTTTGTGTGTAATAAAGCTGCTTGAACTGAACCCACAAATGTTCATCTGTTTTATCCTGACCAGACGAGCAAAAGCATTCATTCTGTATACATCTAAAAAGGGATTCTGGCTCTATTGGTCTTTTGTATTTTGCTTATCAGCTTAAGACCCAAAGTTTTAGTTATGGGCATTTATTGTTGTACGTAAACTACTTAGGTAGTAAAGCAGTAAAGTTTTAGGTTGGTAGAGGCTAATTTTCTACAGGTAATGTCATCTCTGGTGTTCCTCAAGAGACAGCACTAGGCTGGTTTTGGTTCTTTGTCATTAAACTTACCAGTGACATCCATTACCATAAGGTCTAATTTCTTGGGAATACCTTTGTGTAAGTATGACCTCATTACTCCAATACTCACATATGGGACTGCTTCCATGATGATTTTAATACTAAATAGTAATGGTTCCCCAGAGATGTCAGGCTAAGCAGCAGTCCTGTTTCATAAACTCATGTATATACTGATTTTCCTAGTAACAGAGTTCAAACATCTGGTGATATGGCTTGACTTGTTGCTGTTCTCTGTCTATGACATAGACTTATTTACTGAAAAAGACAATCAGAATAAACTCAATTTCAAAGTAGTTGGGCATCCAAACTATAGTTATAGCATATAAGTTATTGTTATAACATATTAGAACTGACCAAATAAACTGTGATATCAAAACTCTTGTCAGACTTGCCCCCAACAGTTTGGCTTTGGGAAGGCTATATTCTGTCTATTTAATCTGGTAAACTTTTTCAAAAGGGTTATAGTGGCTATTCATTACAAGGTGTATCTTAACTTGACCAAGGCCTTCAATGCCATTCACCATGCTGGCATCATACAAAAGTGAAATGCTTGAAAAAGTGACCATTATGTGGCAAAATGGATAGTAAACTGAAAGACAGAACCCACACAGTGAGAGCTGCAGGTGTCTCATCTGAAAATATAAAGCTTACCAGTGCTGTTCCTCAGGGCTTGGCACTGGGGCCTCTCTTTTTTGGTATTTACTTCTCAGATCTCCAAACAGACTGCCAAGCCCCTGGTTAACAAAGTTTGCAGATGATTGCAACAAAGGGTTGTTCTGAAGTCATTCCATGACACCCATAATCACTAGAATGAAGCATTCCTAGTAAACTCTTGGGGTACTAAAATGGGAACAAAGTAAATGCTAAAAAGTATATTATCATCACTTTTGTTCAACAATCCTTCCTCTCATCATACTATATAGACGATGTACCTCTACAAAATAAAAATAAAACACTTAGGTACTTGTGAGGATATTCCCTCTCTTTTGACCATCTAATTGCCAAAGGAATAACACCGAGGTCTAAAGAAGTAATTGCTGTCTTATCAGATTTGATCAGGCCAATTATCAAGTGTGGTACACTCTTTAGGATGTACCTCCCCAAATATACCAAGCAACTAAAAAGACCCCACATGTTCCTAACCAAAACAATCACAGGTCTAATGTCCTTGAGCTACCAAATGAAGCTGGAAGCTCTACCCCTTTATTCAGCATCTTATAGTATACTGAAGGAAGAACTCTGTCTCATTCCCTGTGCCATTTGAGACTCAGTTGTCCTGGCCCTCCTGTTTCTGTGCAAGTGCACTGTCTCCAGTAAGTACTAGATAATAATATGTAAAAACAGAACAGTGAATGAATGGATGTATAACCCTGCACCTTCAAAACCTCTGGAATAAGCTTCCTCGCTTGTTATGCAGTGTGACTCGTTATTCTCCTTTAAACATTAGATAACTGGTGAGGTATCTACAATTTACTCAGGGACTGACTGCTATGACCCTCCTGCAGAAAGAATGTGAATATTTTGTCATTGCCGAAAACATTTTTGCAGTACTGCTGCTTCCTAAATCAGTTGGGATTTTTGCCATTTAGGGAAAGGGCACATTTCTCTTTGAAATCTCTGATTTGCTTTCATCTCCTTATTGCACATGTCCTCCCACTCAGTCACAGGAATCTAACTGAAGTAGCCCATCAGGTCACAGAGCAGCCACGGTACTGAAGGGGCTGCCAATATGTTCTACAAAAATGACAGCATTCTCCCAAACTAGAGCTGTAGATCTGGGAAAAAAATGATGTTTGATACTGGGATATCTGGTGATCATGGGCGTTTTTACTGGAAGCTTAAGCAGGAATATGAGGCACTTGCTTAATACACACACACACACACATTTTATATATATATATATATATATATATATATATATATATATATATATATATATGCAAAAATGGAGAATTGTAAACCTACAGATAGTTTTACACCACAAGCCCATTGAGATTTTCACTTAACCAGTCCTATCATATCTGATCTAATGAATGAGATATTATTCACAATTGGTTATATTTTTCTTTGCTACTCAGAAGTCTATATGGAGTCATTGCACATTTTATCTGTCTTTTCTTTTCTTTTGATTTGCATTAGTGCATCACCCTGCGGGCTACATTCATAAAAGAGTTTGCCTCATTAGGATAAAGAATTTTACGTGACAAGTGGAGGGTGCACATGCAATTCAGAAAACCAAGCAACATGATGTGGCCAGCTGAAACAACATGGTCAGCCACTTTATGTGCTGATGCACACATAATGAAAAGCTGTGTATGATAATGAGGCAAAAAAAACTATGGTGGAATAATTCAGAAATGTTTAAAAACTGCACAGTAGCATTGCACCTACCTTAGGTCTGTACACAACCAGATGTTCATGCTCAGGTAGTGTGAAGTACTACTAAATAATGTTAGAGATGCTGCAGCTACTGGAAATTTGCATCTGCAAGATGCTCTTATAGCAACTGTTGTAGTTGGTGAGCGATGTTGTCCCTGCAGCTGCTATGTCGTCTGTCCATGCTTAACACTGCATGCCCTCCATGACAATGACATAATAAACTGATACTGTGTGTACAGGGACACCATGCAAGAAATAATGGACATGTGTTAGTCTTCTCTGCAGCCTCATGGGAGTAATTGAGTACCCATCCGCATGGATGCAATAGTATGTGTGGCTTTCCATTTATTAGCTACAGAGACCTTTAATCAATCCAATGGGGAAACAGTGGGGATATCTCAGGCATCTGCCTCAGGAATACTCTACCAGTTCCTTGATGTCATGCTGCAGCATATGGGGAGACATATGTGCTTCCCAAATTTCACAGAGGAGGGAACAAATACCATGATGGATTTCTTTACTATAGCTTGCTTCTCTGAGGTACTGGGAGTTATACACTGTGCTCACACTGAAATAAAGGCCCCACCTAGTGAACAGGGAAAAATGTAAGTCAACCACAAAGGGTATCACTCCACCACATGCTACAGTGTGTATGGAGGCCCCTCCAGACATTTTCCATGAAACTGACACATAGCATGCATGTGGCCTTTATCAGTGGTTTATTAGGGGTAACTCCCCACAGGGGCATCCTCTGGGTGATACTGAATATGCCTTGGAACCCTGGCTAATGACACCAGTTAGAAATCCTCATAGCTAGACTAAACATAGTTACAATCAAGCCCTGTTGCAAACCAGCGACATCACAAAATGCAATGTTTGGGCTGTTGAAGTGATGGTTCCACTGCCTGGATACATCCAGTGGTGTCCTGCAGCATGAGTCCCACCATGTGTGTACTATATTATAGTGTGTACTATATTATACAATATTAGAGTTAAGAAGCAGTTATTTAAGGATGGCCTCTTGCAGAGACTGCATTTCCCAGCACCACAGGCAATGGCAGTTGATACTGATAAGAAGTCATAAAAGGAGGTAGCAACAGGGGATGACCATGTTAGATGGAGGCTGTCTGTATACACCCTGGCAGTAGAAAAAAGACAGCAGATTGCACATAACTTTACAGCATATTTATATAAGATTTAAGAAGATACATACAGTAACAATGATGCTGACAGAAAGACCAAACCATGATTACCCATACACAAGTTGGCCATGCTGCACATCAGACATAGGCAACCCAACTAGTAATGCACACAGGGTGGGACCCATTTATCATCATATGCACAGGTGGACAAGGTAGTCCATAATTATATAAGCAGATATATACAGTAAAATGATGCATACAAAAACACAAGACCATGGTGTTACCCATGGTGTTACCCATGCACAGGCTGGCCGTGCTGTGCATTGGACACGGGCAACCAAAGCAGCAATGTACAAAGGGTAAAACATAGTTATCATGATTAGTACAGACGTGCATGTCTTTTAAAATGAGGTGTGTAAGTTGGAGAACTGAGCTATATAAAAATAAGAGGTGGTTTTAGGGTAAGTGTAAAAACTACACAGCAGAAAAATAAACACCCTCAGGGATAAATGGTGTTTAATAGTAACGATAAAATCCAAATAATATAAGAAAGACACCGAAACAAGGCCTATATCATAAAACTGACAGAAGGCTTCAATGCATAAAGGTAAGCACTTTCACACAACTGATTGTGCTTCTTCAGACCATAAAAAACACTAAAATACAGTATTAATTATACAGGCATCATCACACAATTAATACAAAACAGCCTATCAAAAACATCAACCAATTAAATATAGTACATTTATTTAAAGAGACTTCTATCCTTTAAAACACCATTAATGCCTGGATACCTCTCAGCTTGTAAGTTGACAATCCAAAACAATTCCCAATGTTTTGTGTAGTTCTTGATGTCACCACCCTGAGCACTAGGTGTAATAGTTTCTATAACCCTGAAACCAAAAATATGTTCCCTCCCTAGCTCTACACAATGTTTTGCTAAATACAGCATTATGTCTATCTGATCTATTAATACAATATTGATGTTCCTCATAAAACAGCTGCAAGTCCTGCAGCTGGCTAAGTAGACCAAATTCCTACTCCTGCAATTAGCATAGACTTTGAATCTATATTCAATACCTGTGGAGGGATGGATAAAATTGGTGCAGGTATCTATGAACATACAAAAGTTACAGGACGTACATTTATAGGTACCTACTACATTAATTTCACTTCTATCAGAGTTGTTCTTCTATAGCACAACTATCTTTTAAGTGCTTTTTTATTTTTAAAAACAAGTCTAGGTTTCTCTCCTACAACCCCTCTTAATCATTCATCTAAATGTAAAATGGACCAATTATTCTCTATAATGTATAAAACACTATTGATGTCACTAGTATAGTGAAAAAATACAGGTACATTTCTCCTCGAAGGTAAAACCTCTGTTGTCTGACTCGTCTCCTGTATCACCTGTGTCGCTTTCTCAGAATAGAAATGACGAGCTCTAGTCCTTCTACATATATTGCTTTCCCATAATGCCTTATCTACCTCTCTTTCTCTATAACCTCTATTGCAAAATTCCCCATTCAACTGCTTAATATTGCCATTGAACACATCATCCTTATTGTTCAAGCACGACACACGCATGCCTTGTCCCTTGAGTACATTCCTAAAGATGTGTCCAGGATACATGCTACTCCTATGTAGCAAGGTATTACTTCTACATTTCTTTCTGAACACAGTAGTCGTGAGCCTATAACAATCATCAACAAGAAGACTTACATCTAAAAAATCCATCTCTCTCCTAGAATATCTATGAGTAAATTTCAGAAATGGAACGGTCTCATTAATGTACTCAATAAAATCCAGCAACCGTGTTTCACTACCTGTCCAAATAAAAAAGAGATCGTCCACAAACCTCTTATAAAACTTAACACAAGACACAAATTCAGAGCGTAATATATATTTGTTCTCCCACTGTGCTATCAGAATGTTGGCATAGCTATTGGTACAAGTTCCCATAGCTACGCCAACTTCTTGCAGATAGAATTTACCCTCATACATAAAGGCATCGTTCTCAAGTACAATTTCTAAAAATAAACAAATCAAGTCCACTCTATTAATGTCATAACCACTATTGGTTAACAAAAATTCTTTAACCATTTCTATTCCTAAATCATGAGGTATATTGGTAAATAGTGTTATCACATCCAAGGTCACCATAAAACACGTGCCATCAAAAACCAAATCTTTGGTATTTTCAAACAGGTGTTCTAAAAACTGTTTTGTATCCCTTAAAACATGCTGTTGTTCATTCAATATTGGTCTCAACATTTTTTCTATAAATATTGAATATGGCTCCATCTACCAGCCCTTCCCTGAAACGATAGGGCTAAACGGAGGATTTTTAGAATCCTTGTGAATTTTGAGGAGTGCCTGGAACACAGGAATTACAGGATATTCAATTGTTAAATATTCATATAAATCTTCAGTAATAATATTGCTATAAAGACAATCAGACAGTATCGCTTCAACTCTTTCATGCATTACATAAATCAAACGATTTTCAATGATACTATAAGTCATCCTATCATTTAACATTTCAAGCATTTTGTTGTTGTAAAAAGCCCAGTCCATTACAACAATCACACCGCCTTTATTGGCGGGTTTGATAACTAACTCACTGTCCATCTGCAGTTCAATAAGTGCTCGCCTTTCTTCCGCACTCAAGTTATTAAAGTCCATTTTCATATATTGATTCATATATACAATATTGATGTTCCCTCATATGTTCCATGAGCGATCTGTTTGTTTTCCCTACATAAAAACAGCTGCAAGTCCTGCACCTGGCTAAGTTGACCAAATTCCTACTCCTGCAATTAGCATAGGCTTTGAATCTAGATTCAGTACCTGTGGAAGGATGGATAAAATTGGTGCAGGTATCTATGAACATACAAAAGTTACAGGGCATACATTTATATGTACCTACTACCTTACTTTCACTTCCATCAGAGTTCTGTTCTATCAATATTGTATTAATAGCTCAGATACACATAATGCTTTAGCAGAACATTGTATAGAGCTAGGAATGGAACATATTTTTGGTTTCAGGGTTATAGAAACTATTACACCTAGTGCATGGGGTGGTGACATCAAGAACTACACAGAAATTCGGGAATTGTTCTGGATTGTGAACTTACAAGCTGAGAAGTATCCAGGCATTAATGGGCGTACCTTTATCAAGCCTGTTTTAAAAGGACAGAAGTCTCTTTAAATGAATGCACTATATTTAATTGGTTGATGTTTTTGACAGGCTGTTTTGTATTAATTGTGTGATGATGCCTGTATAATTAATACTGTTTTTTATGGTCTGAAGAAGCACAATCAGTTTTATAAAAGCGCTTACCTTTATGCATTAAAGTCTTCTGTCAGTTTTATGATATTGGCCATGTTTCGGTGTTTTTCTTATATTATTTGGATTTAAGTGTAAAAACTGCTATGAGAAGGTAAATGTTGGGAAGGGCCAAGTTCAATTGATGTGTAGGTTGTACTAGGAACTGTGGTCTTTTTATGTGTGTGTGTGTGTTTGTGTGTGTGTGTGTGTGTGTGTGTGTGTGTGTGTGTGTGTGTGTGTGTATGTATGTATGTGGGGGGGTTGTGTGTGTGTATGTTTGTCTGATGGGACATAGCATCAGCATGTGATGTGGTACAGCGGTGCATCATGGCTTACTGGACAGGTCCAGGGCATGCTGGACAGAGGGTTGGTTTCCTCTGCATTTCCCTGACCATGGGAGATAGCTCAGCCAGGACTTGCTCCAGCTGTCCCATGACCTTGGGCAGATGTAGGTGTGCTACCTGTCCATAACCATGATCATATCTAAACATGTGAGTTCAACTCTGCAAATGCACTGACTGGGAATCTTTCATACTCATACCACTCAAATGTACTCCAAATTAAGTTTTAAAAAGCAATGTTCCTTGCATTTCCATGTTGAAAGGGCCTGTCATACATTCAAGTGTTAATAATGTTTTTAAATACTATCCATGATAAATTATAATGCATAATATGAATTAATCAAAATAACTTTTTATCAGTCAGATATGACATGTTAACCATGCTATGAGGTTGCTAGTTGAACTTGTTAAGCTGTTAGTAAGTGTTCCATATATTGTTCATTTGTTCAAAATTTTTAGGAGAGATAGTGCTTGACAGTATATAGATGGAATGTTGAGACCATTAGTCTTTAACCATCTGAAGATGGAAACCCTGTTGAGCATTTATCCTCAGGAGCGAACAGAGGAATGGAGAATTGAAATACTTCACACCTTAATGTGCTATAAGAACCATAACAATAAAATACATATATTTTATTCTTTTGCCATCCAATACAGAAATAAGGTACCCATCAGCGCATGTCTTTGTATGAAGACTGAGGCATGAATGAAATATTTCAAGCACAAATTTCTTACCATTTTTCCCGACATCTTTGAAGGAGAGACAAGTATAGTGGGATAAGATGAGAGTAGTGCTCCTGTTATATAAAAAAGGTGGTGTGAGGAGAAGCCCGTGATATTTCTGGACATCCTTAACATGCATTGCTGCAGGCTCCTGTAGGTGGGCTATGCCAAGTCAAAGTATAAGTCTGATGATGAGAATAGCTTGACCATGGCTGTTACCTGTGCTACTGGCATCCCACACATGCAAAAGTGCCGTCACCACGACATATTGGCCTGAGACCCCTCAAGCCTTTCCTCCTTGGATGATGAGAGGATGAAATTAAGATATGAGCACCTCCTCCATGCTGTAGGCATAACTAAATGACCTATCTTTCATTCTATATTCAATATTAGTTGGGTGTGACAACCCTGTGTTTCTAAAGGTCAAACATTCCTTTTATGCTGTGTTGATGATGCCATAAGAAGGCAGAAACATGCATGTCCACAGCTAGAGGGTCTGGTTTTATTGTCCTGAAATTGTCCATAAATAGACTTAAAAGTAAAAGAAAAAGTCATGAACATTCTGAATAGCCATTTAGTTGAAACACTTGATATCCTTAAAGAATAATTTGCGTATATCCCATGCTGCCTCTGATACAAGCGGTTTAAGGTATCACACAGTGGAAATTTTAGCTTTGCTAGATTTTTCTTTTTGTGTTTCTTCCATATTGTACCAACATTCATTTGAAATGTATGTTTTCTAACTGCTTCATTTCAATTGATAATGTACAGCTCCAGAGAGTGTCAGTTAATTAAGCAGGGGTTCAAATCCATGAAAGGCTACCTTGTAGCTGCATATTAAACAATATATATCACACACTAATAACATACCATGAAAATATGAAGTAATTTAAACAATGTATATGACAGCTTCCATGACTCAGTCCATTCATGCAGCAATGTGTACATTGTCAGTACCTTTTTAGAATGGTTTTAATCCCCTGATGGTCAATGTGCTTTTCCCAGTACACAGTTTTCAGTTTTTAATACTGTTCTAATATTTTCCTGAAGTCTGTGTTTTTGCAGACCCCTTCAGTATAGGTTCTTTTGTGGCTTCCCCGGGTATTGCACTGGGATTGTATGTTGTTTTACAGATTTTCAGTTTGCAGTCTGCACATGTGCTATATTTCTATGATAAGTGTATTTTATGACCCTTTTTACTCAAACTGCTGCAGGGGCTTTACATGCTAATGCTCTGCTATGACTATGTTCAGAAAGAAAGGTGTGGGTTCCGTTCCCTCGACTCTCATCTTTTTTTTTTTTTGTAATCTGTCTGCACATGTTCCACATTTCTCTGATACGCGTGATTTATGAGCATGTTTACTCCGGCTGCTGCACTGGCACACCTTGCCAGTAAATTGTGGATATACTATGGTGTGGACTGAAACATGCATCAACTCTCATCTGATTAACATATATTCCTTTTCTAATGACATTCACATTGCTAATATTGTGATGTTGTCAGGACTGGTGCAGTTTGGTACATCACATTACCTTATTGGATCTTTCCTTTCCTGAAGGATTAACAGTCTTCAAAATTCACATATTGCCATAACTGTTTCTTTGCTCAGCTTTTCCAATTCTTTTGTTGTGCAACTCCCTTTCTACATTATGTTATCCATCTCTGCATATTCTGATACTATAGTCTAACCTCTACTCCACCTTCAGCCCCCAATAGTACTTTCTCTTCCATTTCATATATATATATATATATATATATATATATATATATATATATATATATATATATATATATATATCTATATATATATATATATATATATATATATATATATATATATATTTGTTCCTGTTCATTGCATTAACATTATACACTTACTCCCATCAACTTTAGCACTGTTTGTGAAACATCATCAGCTGCTTGTATTTCAATGTACTTTATCACAATCTAGCCATGGGTCCATTTTGTGGTTACAAGGGCAGGTTCTTTCTGTGCACACTGACCCTGATGGATGCATATATTATTACCATCACTGCTAATTGCCCATGAAATAACAATAGTGATGAGTTGGCTACGATCACTGATGCAACATTTATGAATGATAGTGTCCATGTGCAACACACATACACGTGCGCTATTACTGTTCTGTTCTAATGCTGGTCATAAAATGGGGCTTTCTGATTGTCTTAATGTCTTTTTGCTAGTGGTATATTCAGTAACCACAACAAAAAGATTAGTTTAGCATATTGAAAACTTTTAAACTTGCTGCTTAATACTAATTACATCAATGTTGGGTTTATGAAAGTAATCTTGAGGAAAAAATTGTCGGTACAAAATAATATACAAAAATCACAATATCATATCAGTGGTAAAGCTGAAAATGAATCTCTTCACTTCATTGTAAGTATGGAAACATGAGCAGCTGACTGTATTAGAGTATTAGATAAAACTTCACTTGTGGAAAGGCAAAGGCCAGGCAAAAAGAGAATAATCATATACTGAATTATTTAGTAAAGGTAAAAAATATATTTTTAAATGATTCTGCTGTATAATACTATTAGAAATCACCTAACCATGGGGAAAACAAGTCTGTATAATATACTTTTCTGTAAAGTATGATATTGCTTTTAGCAGATGTGCTTCCGTTTTACTCTGTTTCCAGTTATGCCACGCACTATCCCTTTTAGTCATTAATTGTTTAGTTTGTCTTGATATTCAAGGAGTTGGATTAAATGTTTCTCTTTTAGTTCTGATAGAGGCCAGACTGTTTAAAAAAGTTTGAAAAATGATGTTAAATAAAGAGACTGCTGCATCAAGTTCGAGGGTATGTAAAGTGCTCCAGCTGACAGATTTTAGATAGGAGATTTGAATATCTGTTTGGAAGGTGGACAGGTTATATACATGATTGTATCAATGGAACTTGTGAATGGTGATAGATGTTTATGTAAAGTATCAGGGAGAAAGCTTGTGGTGTTATGACCTTGCCTAATGTAAATGTTATCTTAGTTTTTTTGCTGCATCTAGGTGGTGTGGAGATTAACTGATAAAAGCCACAAGCACTTCAAAGAATTATGATCAAGAGAGATAATACATTTTTGCTAAGTGTTCTCAATAAATGCCTAGATTCACCTCTTAGGCTTCTCAAGGTGAAATTCTTAGCATCCATATATCCTATACATAACAAACTGGTTATGATCATATTCTTTTATGCGTGCAGAGCCACACTTAACCTCTGAATATGAGAAAAAAAAAAGGTGTGTTAAGCACTTTTCTGACATCAGAAAGGTGTTTAACAAGCCTTTGCTAAGCACTTCTCAGTGCTGCTAAGTTCTAGTCTTGTGTTATAACCTAACAATGGCAAGTACTGACCACCCCAGAATAGTGTCAAGATCACTTTTCTGTGAGACAGAGAAAGAAAGTGCAGCACATCAAAGTGCCTAAGATGTTTTGAAGCAGCAATCATTTTCTGTATTATTTGTTTAAGACATGGATGCCAAGAAACTAATTTCAGGAGTAGAAGAAAACAAAATGTGAGCTGTTATTTTAGCATGAGTGTCGAGAACATATAGTAAGGGTTATAACTGTGGAGACTGGATCATAATTCATTCTACTCAATGTTTTATCAGTTACAGAAAAAGTGTAAGGACTTAGATCTTTAAAAGCACTAAACACTTAATGCTGCCACACAACAGCAGGCATAATAAGCAAAGTGTCCATTTAAGGAATTGACTGCTTAAAAGGCAGTTAGACACTTGACTCTAATACACTTTTGTTTAATAACATAGCAAAGTAAAGTACTGAACAGCTGATAATGCTGTTGCTTTTGTTTCTGCCATTGCTCTTTGAGAGCTGGTACTGGCCACTGTTATGCTGTAGCACAAGATTAGAGATTAACAGCAATGAGCGCTGCTTAATAAGCCCTTAATCTTTACAGTTTTGGAGCAAAATCAGCGTACTCTATGCATTGTGAACTGTATTTGTTAGCCTCAAAATATATCCCTTCTATCTGTATCAAGCCTACTTATTGTCACAAACATTACTGCTTGAGCAACATTATATATTATAAGTTATAGTCAAAGAGAAAATATCATTAGAAGGAAAATAACACATATGTATCTGCATCCAATTTAACTAGATCTACAACATCCTCTGCTACTTTAGAGAAGAATTACCCACTGAAAAACTTTGCTTGAGCTGTCTACGGACAATCATAATAATATTAACCTTTTACTGGTTAATTATTTCACTTGTTTGCAGACTTAGAATTTTCTCTCAAACATCCTTTGCTAGATCCATACCCTTGCCTTGTTCACCATTTCATTTAAAGTGTACCTACAATAGAAAACTGAATGCAGATGTACCAAATGTGTTGGATAACTATTGAAAACTAACTGTTTTCACCGAATTCATGCAGAGCAGTATTCCCTGGAGCAAATTTGTCATTGGCAGTAATATGCAACCTTTTGTATACAGACGTGTCAATTTTTCTGCTATACTACTCTTTGTACATTGTTATTTGTTCTTTACAACTCTCTATGCATTGCTTTATATTACTGATTTGTTTAGCTGTACATTACTTTATGGTACTGTTGTTCAGCTTTTCACTTCTATCACTTGGTCAAGACTAACAAGTGTCCTGAGTAGTCCAGCTCATGTATCTGCTAAATACATAAGCTGATCAATAAAATAATTCACATTTAGTTTTGTTTCATTGTTGTTACTGTTACTTTATAAAATAATGAAGATGACTGGTTCATAAAAAGGTGTACATTTAAAGTCTTTGAGTTAGTTTGAAGTAAAGGAAAAAATGCTCATAAAATTTTATACCAAAAATAATTTAATACTAATAGGTGGCATCTTTCTTCCTCTTTTAAGTACAAGTAGAAGTATTTTCTTTTGGCCAACACACCATTGAATTCTTGTCCTTTGGTTCTGCAATAGAACCTTGTCCCTTAGTACCATGAGGGGCGGGTACCCTGATGTGACACTTTACCAGGTGGAATCCATATTTCAGGTGAGAAGACTTTTCAGACACCTAAGCAGAAAATCCTACTCACACATAGGAAAGAAGTGGATGAGCCAGGGCTTTCATACTACAGCTGAACTAGGCTTTTGGATTAATACTTACCTCCCACTGACATGGTGGGCTATGTTATCCAGAGAGATTGCAATAGTGCAACACCCTCTTTACTCCCCACATGTTGAAGTTTGGCTCGGTTATCTTAGCCTCAGTATCATCATTAGGGCTTATGAAGCAAAAATACTTGCAATCTTCTTCTCGTTCGGCTCCTCCCATTAGGGGTTGCCACAGTGGATCATCTGTTTCCATTTCTTCCTGTCCTCTGCATCTTGCTCTATCACACCAACCACCTGCATATCCTCTCTCACCACATCCATAAACCTTATCTTAGGCCTTCCTCGTTTCCTCTTACCTGGCAGCTCCATCCTTAGCACTCTTTTACCAATATACCCAGCATCCCTCCTCAGCACATGTCCAAACCAACGCAATCTCGCCTCTCTGACTTTGTCTCCAAACCGTCCAGCCTGAGCTGACCCTCTAATATACTGATTCCTAATTCTGTCCATCCCTGTCACACCCAGTGCAAATCTTAACATCTTTAACTCTGCTGCTTCCAGCTCTGGCTCCTGCCTTTTTGTCAAAAGCAAAAATACTTGCAATATGTGCACAAATCCTCCCCATGGAAGAGGCAAACAGGGGAATGCCTCATCATTTCATCTTCCAATTTCACCAGATGCCTGAGATTCTAAACAAACTCAGACTATCTCTGCTGGAGTCAGGGCTTTATTCCTCTATAGCATGGGGCTGGCTAAAAGAAGGGGTGAATGCAGTGGTACCATGACAAAAAGCATCAGTAATTGTGCATTACATTTCATTAAGTGTTGTGCCTAACCATTGGTGCCGGAAGCTGTTGAAGACTGGGGGGGGATAAGAGGGGCACTTAGTGATCTAAAAAGGGCACTTTTTAAAACTGTTTACTACCACAACATAGGTTCACTTGGAGGACATTTTAAGCTTAGCCAATTCTCTTTTGGTGCTTGAATTAACATTTACTGATTGGTCTTACCTATCCCATGGCTGATAATTGTATATTAGCACTTGTCAGAATAACTGTGATCATACCATACATAATTTGACGGGACGCATGTAAGAGATGCAGCATTTAGGAACTGCCTTTATTCATTAGTAGAACGAGGTGCAATCCTGGAGTACATTTTCTATTACCTATCCTTAGATCCAAGTTGCGTTTGAATATGGACAGGGATGAGCTTTGTTTTACTTGAATTGATATTCTGTTCTGGAACAGTGGTAGCTTCTGATATTAATCTATCTCTCCACAACATTCAGTTTAGATACCTGGACTGAATATTTCTGATGCCATTTGACTTGCTGATGTTAAGTAGGTCCATCTGCATTAGATTGGAGGATACTCTGAACAGAAAATGGAAGAGAAGGAAAAGCAGGCTAAGAGAATTAGACTCATGGGTGAAGAAAAGCATTTGCTTTGTAGTGAGTTGATTAGATAATATACCTTTTAAATAAACCTGTACAGGATCTTAAGACTGAAGATTTGTGATTAAGGAAGGGATAGCTTAATGAAAAGTTTCACATACTTAACAATTAAATGAAGAACAAGAAGAGAATGATATCAAGGGAAAAACTGTGCCAAAAAAGGGTCACAATTTTTAAGCAAGAGCAAGACCTCTTAGAGCACTATAAGGATATTTTATGACTACTCAAATTGTGATGGGCACATGCAACAACCTCCTTGGTTATAGTTCATATTCAAAAACAAAAAACTGGAGAATAAAGGCATCAGAAAAGGTTACGGCTGTAGAGATAGAAGGCAGATAAATGGCACACCTAGAAATTTAGTAAAGAAGGGCCCCAAAATTTCTAGCATTAAGTTCAATCCGGCACACTGTAACCTAAATGAAGCTTCATTTCCAAAGGCAATCCAATGATTAGTAAATAAGAACTGAAAAGCAGAATTCTGCTAAAGTCATTTAGTAAGTGCTAAAGACAGAAGGCCCAACCAGAAATTCTGAGGTGTCCCACTAGGAGTACAGCAGCTCATAAATAGTGAGAAAACCATTAGTTGTTTCCAGAATGGAGCAGAAGACTGGATGCGGCTAATCAGGACTACCAGTCAATGCCATGGACAAGGAATTGGCAGAGTCTGCTTACTGAAGTGTCTTTATTTGGTATCACTCGTCATGTCTATCTGTATAACCACTTTAATTGAAAAATAAATGCTCAGATAAATTATAGAATTTGCAACGGTAATCACTTGGCACACTAATAGCTACAGAGTTCAGAGCAGTTAAACAAAGTAGTCTGACGTGAAAGGGACTTATGCTCAAGGAAGAAAAGTATCTGATCTTGCAGTAGCTGCATTCTGTTTGCTCCATGTTTAAATGTGGCACTCATGTGAATGTGCATCAGCCTTCTCTATTTTCTTCTTATGTCTCCCTATAATAGAGACAAAGCAACTGTAATCTATGTCCTGAGTGCACATGCTGCTAGTAGGTGGTTACATGTACCAGCACTGACCCAAGCTGTGTTCTTTCTAAGCCTGATGTTACCTTCCTTGCTAACAGAAAATTATTCACATGTATTTCTGTCACACCTAATGAACACCCACTGCTGAGCCCCAATTCCTAGCAGCAAATAAGAATGTTAGGCGTCACGCCAGGCCTGCTATTCAACTGTACAAGGTCAACATAAATAAAAACATTGAAATGTTCTAGCTATTTGCCTTTGTCCTATATGAATATTATGTCCCTCTGCACTCTTTCCAGCCTGGCAATGTTGTGAACTTTCCGAGTTGTGAGTCAGTTCAAATTAGCATAAAGCAGTGTAGCAAGACCACTTCAACACTTTCGCACACATATATACTCATCATTTTAGGGGGAAACATATCTTTTCTTTGCTTCCTCCTTAATTTATAGATTCACACATGGCATGGCTAAGTAGATTCTATACCTACTGAAAGAAATGCTATGTAACATATGCATTAATACAGCTGACACAGGAGGAATAATATAAACTCCACAAACTTCCTCTAATTATAATGATACCTGGTGCACTTCTCTATGCAATCAACAACAGTTCCAACAATTGGTTTTGTACACCCTCACACAATCCAGCACTGCTGTGCATAAAGGCACAGCACCTAATTTGAATTTGTGTCAAAATTAAACATCCGATTACAAAAGGTAGCTAGAGCAGGTTGTAAGATGAGGTTCTTCCTCATAGAGATCATTGTTTTCAGGTAAAAAAGTTAGCGTTAGCGAGTTAGAGGCACTGGAGTGTGTACAGTGCTTTTCAAGAGGTCATCACCAGGGAGGCTTCTAAAAACTTGATAAACTGGACAAGAGAGCAAAAGAGATTACAAAGTGGGACACGAGTGAAATATAAGGCCCTGACAATAAAACATTTGGCCATGTAACCACTACAATTTAATGTATCAAGGTTCTTTTATTATTTACCTTTTATCATTTCACCAAACAGAGGAGTATCGATGAAAATGAAACCTTGACAAAAGAAATCAGATGGAGAAGAAAAAGATTCAGCACAGTTTCAGACATACAAATGGGTCAACATAACAAACACACTTCAGCTGCAGACAACAAATAATGTTAGTTTGCTTTGAGTGTTTAGTGTCTGATTCATATTATGTTCATTCATTTTACCTGGATGAGCACACACAGGCAACACAGTGTATTGCCAAGTGCAAGTTGGGAAAGGGGAAGGTTGAAACTGCATGGATGGTGCAGTAATACTGCAGCAAACATGAGGATAAACTCTAAGATACTGGACAAAAACAAAGGCATTGCTATTACAAGTGACCATAACAATGGAGAGCACTTAGAAATGAAAAGATTATTTAACCATGGGGGTAAGAGACACACCCTGTATACAGCAAATGGAGGGGAAGCAATGGGTGGGGAGCAGGGAGGAAAGGGAAATGAAGAACCTGGAGCAAACATGAAGTGAGGGCGTAGTGTAACACAGGAAGATGCATACGGGACAGTCAAGGAAGGCAACAGCAGGAAGAAGACAGGTGATGGGATGAACAATGACCAAGGCGAGAAGGCTAGATGGTGTTGAACAGGGACTTACCAAAGGAAAGACAGGAAAATATAAAACTATAAGAGGTGTAATGAGCAAGAAGGTAGAGTATGTGAGTACCAGATCAGAAAGTGAGTGCAGGAGATCAGCAAGGGGGTAGGAGTGAATGGGAGATAAAGGGACGAAGTAAGGAAAGTAGCAGGAATGGCCATCAAAGTGGAAAGTACAGTGCAGTTACCCATGGTGTCGCCATGCTTAGAAAGGAGACATACTGACACTTGGGGGATTTCTGTTTGAAGCAATACCTGAAAAAACGATGTGCCCAGTACTTTTGTAACTCTTTCACAAGATAGGTTCAGACTCAAAAGGGGAGATTCTTAAAAGAGTGGCAACAGTATATTGTGAAATGTTTAGTAACATCCTTAGTAGTAATACTGGACAGTCCCAATTCCTAATTAAATGTTTAGTAACATCCTTAGTAGTAATACCAGATAGTCTCAATTCCTAGTGGAAAAACAGTCTAGCAGTTTAGCACAAAGAGTTAAAGCTATGAGTTGTAGAAAAATTTCATTATGTAGTCCTGGGTTTCATTACTTCTGTTCCCACTTGTATAGTAAACAACTCAGTTAATCAAAGAGCATTGTTGGGTCACCTCTAAAAACTGGGGACTTGTACCTGATGCGCATATGAGGTTAAGAATGAGTAGAATAAATCATGAATAATAATACCTCCAGCACCACTGTATTTCATGTCGCAGCAGCTTGTGGGAGGAGTACTTTGCCTCCTAATTCCAGCCTGTAAACAAACATGGCAGACTCTCTATCTTCAAGGAAAGAAATCTGCTTATGTTACTACCTCACTGCCTCTTTGGGAAAAGGGTTGAAGTGACAGATTAGGTAAGGACTGTCCTCTCCGTCCTCAGAGGGTAGAATGAGTACAACAATAAAGCTATGCTGAGTACATAGGCAATACACATTTCTGGTCATTGTTCAAGCTTCATATGTTTTTTAATCTAAAAAACACAAAATATTAAAATTAATCCTAACTTGCCAACACTCAGAGCAGGTATACTTGTCGTTGTGTCTTTCGGATTTTCCCGGTTAGGGGTCGTCACAGCGAAGCTCCGGTCCACTAATGATTGGCAGTAGATTTTTATGTGCCGAGTTGCCGGTCCCGACGCACAACCTTCAACGAAAGTACGCCCATTCACGCATGTCTCCACACAGAAGACGCTCTAGCTGAGAATTGAACAGGACAACGTCTTACTGTGAGGCGACAACGCTACCAGAGCACCACCACCGCAGTGTAATCTGGCTATATAGATCCTTAGAGTTTTCACTTGATCAATTAGTCCTACCCTATGCTTTTGAACTTTTTTTGGCATGGTGCATTAGTGTGGTGGCATTGACTGACTGGAGTGCACAAGATTGCCCTTCGGGGTCATGCTTTTGGTTCGTTTTGCAGGCTTGTATCCCTTTGGTGTTTTCTTTGCATTGAGGTTGTGGTTGTGTGTTGGCTGTTTCATCAGATGGGTGAGGGGGGGACATTGGCAGTGGTGATGGCAGGTGGGGCTTGCATGCCTGGCGACAGAGAGATGGGCGTCAGACTCCATCCCATTAGAGAATGCATGCTGCCCCTTTTGCTTCGTCAGAAGATACTGTAAAAAAAAAAAAAAAAAAAAAGGAACGAGCCAAGGTAAAACCGTTAGTCTGGGTGTAGTGCAAGGGGGGGGTATAGTGGTTATTTGTGCTTGTTTCCCAGGCTTGGAGAGAATGTGGCAAAATGGCGGTTTGCCTGTAATTGCTGGTCATTTTCTGGTGGTCGGGCACTCAGAGAGTGCTGCATTGTTTATTTATTTATTATTTATTTTGTTTGTTTTCTTCTTCCTCCACTGGTCATTGCTGGTGTTGGGTTGTCATGGGTATGAATTTTGTGCAGTCCTGGCTATGTTCAGCTCTCCGGGGCTGTCGCAGTGGTTGCAGGTTTTCGCATTTTTTTTCACAGGGCTGCTTGCCATTCTGGGGTCACATGCATGATGTTCCTGTGGGTGCTCTTGGATTGCTATGGTGTATGGTTTGATATGCTGCAAACGGAGCAGGAGTCCAGTTGCTCAGAGTTTTGCTGTGTGTGTGCGCTTGTGTAGAGGTGGAGCATGCCTTCAACCGTACAGATTTTGCAGATTGTCCAGAGTTTGCCTCATATTTGGCAGCAGTACGCCGATTGGTCAGTAACTGAATTTGTTTCCTCATTGCATTATTGTTATTTATTTAATTATTTATTTATTATATTTATTTAGTTATTTATTTCATTTTCGTCAAATGTGTGTGGTTAGAAATAAGTCTGGGAGCGTATCTGCTTCTGAGGTATTTTCCTCTAGGGAAGCTATGCGCGGCTTTTCTTTGCCGTGAGTGAGTTAAAATGGTGGCTCCGTCTGCACATGAGTGGTGTTGGGGTGGCCGCTGGTGGAGAGTGGCAGTGGCGGTAATGTCAGTAACTCAGAAGGCATCAAGCTCATCTTTGATGCTAAAAGGTTCAAAAGTTGCGAGTTCTATCATCACAACAGGTAACTGGATTTATCTACAAGTAGGGGCATAATGATATAACATAAGTGGTGCTGCACTCTGGATGAGATGCTCTTTCAATGAAAGATTTATTTATTATTTGTAGTGTGTTAACCAGATAGACGAGCTGGTCTACTGATCCTTTTCAGTTGTGACTCCAGCTCATATAGGAGCACAATTAGCACACATTGTACAAAAGTTGGAGCTGGACTTAAGGAAAGAGATTAAATAATAGTACAGATTGCTTCAGCATGGATAAAATCATAGCACACATGGTTATCTTGATTGATTTGATATTTTCTCTGTTCAAAGGTGTTGAGATGAAATGTCTGTCTAGTAAGAATCATCCAGTATCGGCAATTCCAGTAACAGAAATCGGGTCTGTTGTTGGCAGGCAAGGGAAGATGATCTGTTGTAACTTTGTTTGTTTCGTGTCTAAATTGCAATGTGCTTGTTGTTGCCAGGCTGAGGATAATGGCAAAGGCTGCACAGTCAAAATACAGTAATAGTGGTGCATGTTGGTTTAAGTGATTCATTTGCATTTTGAATTATTTTATGTTACGAGTTTTGGTGTATGGTTGCATAAATTCACGGGCTCTGGGCAGGTTGGTGTGTCTGTTGCCACATGTGTGTCATGACCGGCAGATCCCTCGGCTGTGCTATATCCACAATGTGTGGAACAGAAATCTGGACATGAAAGGATAGGCATAATAAAAAAAAAAAAACAAATGACGTTTGTCTTCCTGATAACAGGAAGAATGTGAACTGGATGTTAATTCACAATAAGATTCCAGGAAAGTCATCCTCAAATACAAGTAGGGTTAGGTTCTGCAATAGACATATATTTACATTAAAAGCTAGTATTCATATTTTAATCTTACTTTGCTAAAGATTTTGTGATATTTAGTTAGTGAAGAACTAAAAATAAACTGGTTCAAACAGGTTACATAGGTTGGTGTTGGTAGAGTGTGATGTTGCACATGTTGGTTGTAGTTTAAGATTTAAGGTGACATATATAAAATATAAGCATCTATTTAGTTTAAAACCTAGTTAGATAGCTCGATAGAGGGATGGGTAGGCTAATAGATATATTTTGGTTAGAAATACTTAAATGTTGAACATGAACTGTGGAGCAGGTGCATTTACTTGCTTACTAAAGGATTGTGGGAGTTCTTTCCTTTTCCCATAAGTAACTAGCTCATGTTATGGTATGCGTTATACGTTTTGTGATGGCATGTTACTTTTCTCTCTAGCTACTCATGCTATTTGAATTGTATACTAATCTATAAAGCCTTGGCTTAAAAAAAATATATATACATATATATATACATATATATATATATATATATATATATGTGTGTGTGTGTGTGTGTGTGTGTGTGTGTGTGTGTGTGTGTGTGTGTGTGTGTGTGTGTGTGTGTGTGTGTAGAGCTGTCATTTGTTGTGTGCTGGATACCATACTATCCTGAATTTGAAGTACAGCTGCAGTTTTGTTAACTCTTTGTTGTAGAAAATACACAACATAAAGGCAGGAACCAATGTTTCTTGTACGTAAAATACTGCTTCCATATTATGTTGGTTAGTGTGCCTCATTTGGGGATGGAAGGTTAAGAGCTAGGCAGCTGGCTTTACAATATAAGTTAGCTTGGCTTATACAGGGCTCTAACTGATGTGGTCTGGAATCTTAAGGTTATCCGGGTTTTGGATATTGATAGGTCCTTTCATGTGGGGAGTTTAGTTTTAACATACTTGACTGGTAGTTAAATTTACCTGGGGTATTTGATAGGGTCATTGGACGCATAACTTCAGTTGTGGCTCCTTTGTCATAGATGGGAGTGGCGGTAGTATATTTCTTACCGGGTTGGCAGGATAGGTTGTCCTTGAAGATGCCTTGGACTGTGTGACGTATTTTGGATGTTTTACATGTCTTTTTCTTTCTTGCAAATGGGGTCTTGGAACGCTGTGGCTGTAATTTGGAATAGGTGGGTATAAGGTGGAGCCTGCTCTTTACGATTAGAGGGTTTAATTTTGTCCTTTGCTTTGTAGATGGTGGTGTGCCAAGTACCAGTTGCGGCAATACAGTGAATTCACAGATGATGGAAGCAGTGGCGAGTGAGGAGGTTACACAAGGGGAACACAAGTGGGCAACAGTTACTGATGGAAGTAAGTGGAATTCAAAGTTGTTGAGTTTGGGTAGAGGATTTTACTCTGGTAGTCAGAGAAGGACAGGCATGTTGAGTTTTTATATCAGGGTTAATGGGTTGTACAATTTGTTCTATTAATCGTTAGTATGTTAGATTAACGTTGAAAGTTGTTCCTGTTTTGTGCATTTGTGTTCAATAGTAAAAGGGGGCATGGTCATTGGCCATAGGTAATGGTTTGATGGGGTGGCAGGGGTCCTGGTCAGTGCCTCCATGTTAAGTAATTATGGTATGTGTGCACATAGAATTTATCATTGTTTCTTTCTTTGCAGATTGCTGGAGTACAGAAAGCATCATGTGGTGGCCTGAAAAGGGGATTTGAAAGGTGATGTTTTTGATATGATGGACATTCTTGCCACTTGAATGGGGCACAAGGAGGGTCTGAATAATCATCTTAGTAAGGCATGTTTGAGTTCTGTGTTTAATTACTGGGAGCTGATTATTGCATTGGTATAGGGGGCAAGTAAAGAAGAGTTAGGTAAGGGGGCCAAAGGGGGAAATCTGTCGGGGATGGTTTATGGGGAGTGTGGGGATCCCACGGGATGTATAGGGTCACTATGTTCATAAGAGCACAGGAACTTATTAGGCTACAGCTCTATGGCTCCTGCAAGCCAGTGAAGTTCAATCCTTGCTTTCTTGGAACCTTGAGTGGTTGTATTCATTCATCCAGTTGTTCGAACCATATGTGGGAGAAGGGCCAAGAAGGTGTTTGACATGATGCTGGAGTTTATTCTTAACAGGGGGCATCTTTGGGTGACAAATTTGTCTCTTGAGTAGGTAGTGTTAATGTTACATACCAGGTTAAGGTTTTACAGAATAGCACAAGGAGCATTTCACTTGGGGTTTGGGTGAATTTTGTAGATAAGGTTTTAGGAAGCATGGTAGGTAGGTGGCTGTGTTGGGGTAGTTTTAGAACTGGGTGCGTTGTTACAGGGGAGTTAGAAGGTATAAGGAAGCCTGGTTGCAGGATAAGGCAGCTGTAGGATACTAGTGGTATAGGTAACATAAGGAAAGAACTTTTTAGGGGAAAGGCTAGGGACAAACAGGGGTTAAGAATGGTTTGGTAATGAGTGAATTGGGGATGTTTATGGCTTGGCACGTAGAGTATTTCATTGCTGAACATAGGTGAGTTTTCAGGAACTAGGTCAAGGAGTGCTGGATTTCTGCCATCTAAGGTTAGGACATTAAAGTTTAGGAGTTAGACTATTCCCTACGGTAATGGAGTTGTTGCACATATAGAACTGGGTAGTGGGGGGCTAAGGTGATATGCTATGGTTAGCACTTAGGTGTGAGACTTGCTACTAGTTGTTTGACTGAGTGCTGTCTTGAGTTCACAAGGTTATAGTTTATGGTTTTGTTGTGGTTATAGGCCGTCAATACATTCAGGTTAAGCCATGATTTCGGCTTTGAATGCAGTGGGCTAAAAGGGTATGTATTCTTTTGGTGTGGATGTCATGGTGTTACAATGGGATCACGGTAGTCCTACTTTATTTAGTTTCATTAGGGTGTGTTTCAGTGATGGCATGGCAAAGGGGTTTATGACGGGATTTTAAGGTGGTTTACCGATGATGGGTACACCAAATGATGTTTGGCTTGACCCTTCCCTCTATGGGAAGTGGATTGAACAATTTTGGGTAGAAGGGAGGGGGAACAGCCTGGTCAGACTGGTTGGCGGAGAAGAGGGATAGGTTTGCCCTCTTCTGTTCCCCCTCTGATGTTTGGAGGTTCATTTCAAGGATCAGGGAAAGGAAATGAGTAGTTGGAGGAAGCTCACTGAATAGATAAGCAAGCTGAGTTAAGGATGGTGCTTATTTGGTGGAAGGTAACTCAATGAATGGTGTATGAAGTGAGTTGGGACGCTGCTTCATAAGTAAAGTAAGCAAGCAGAGGTATGGACCCTCCTTGTTGGGCAGGGTGAGTAGGTACGCTGCCCTGATTAACATTACAATGAATGGTGTATGAAGTGAGATGAGACGCTGCTTCATAAGTAAAGTAAGTGAGTAGAGGTATGGACGCTGCTTACTGGGGCAGGGTGAGTAGGTACGCTGCTCTGATTAAAAGTACAAGGATGTTATGCTGTATTTAGAGTCAATTATATCATGAATAGCTGTAATTAATAAAGTTGGTGATCAAAGCTATGTTATGGAAATTTAATAAAGGTTGTCAAATGTCATTTGGTGTGATGTGTGTTACTGAAGGAGACCGGAACAAATGAAGCTTGGCAACAAACTAAGTTGTCCGGGACATCTTCATGGGGTGGGGTAGGTTAATATTAAGGGGATTTAAGTGGATTGGGGAGGTGAAAGGGTTACGTGGAGGCAGGGATGGTTGGGAGGAAATGAGATAATGAAGGGCAGGGGCTTAAGAGGTTTGGTCTAGTGTAGCTGGGTTAAGAAATCACATTTTGGCATGAACTTGCCACCCACCCTCCCTCTTTTCGTTGGTGGGGAGTAGGGATATCAGTAGGGGTAGGCAGAGAAGAGGGATAGGCTTGCCCTCTTCTGTTCCCCCTCTGATGTCTGGAGGTTCATTTCAAGGATCTGGGGAAAGGAAATAAGTAGTTGGATGAAACTCGCTGAATAGATAAGCAAGCTGAGGTAAGGATGGTTCTTATTTGGTGGAAGGTAACTCAATGGATGGTGTATGCAGTGAGTTGGGATGCTGCTTCATAAGTAAAGTAAGCGAGCAGAGGTATGGACCCTGCTTGTTGGGCAGGGTGAGTAGGTATGCCGCCTTGATTAACATTACAATGAATGGTGTATGAAGTGAGATGGGATGCTGCTTCATAAGTAAAGTAAGTGAGTAGAGGTATGGACGCTGCTTACTGGGGCAGAGTGAGTAGGTACGCTGCCCTGATTAACATTACAAGGATGTTATGCTGTATTTAAAGTCAATTATATCATGAATCGTAATTAATAAAGTTAGTAATCAAAGCTATGTTATGGGAACTTAATAAAGGTCATCAAATGTCATTTGGTGCAATGTGTGTTATTGAAGGGGACCGGGACAAAACATTTAGCACAGTAGAATAGGTATGTGTGGTAATCCTGGCATAATACTCACATTGGATTAGAAGGGCTTAAGGGGAAGAAGGCAAATGGTGTGAAGAGAAGTGAATCACATGAAAGTAAAATAAGTCACAGACAACCTCACTGGTTAGTTATGGGGTCAGTCTAATTTAAAGTTTTTTGTAATTGGTAATGCAGATGGGATGAGACTGCGGTGGTGGTGCTGCGGTAGCGTTGTCATCTCACAGTAAGACGTTGTCCTGTTCGATTCTCAGCTAGAGCGTCTTCTGTGTGGAGACGTGCGTGAATGGGCGTACCTTCATTGAAGGTTGTGCATCAGGGTTGGCAACTCGGCACGTAAAAATCTACTGCCAATCATTAGCAGACTGGAGTTCTGCTGTGGCGACCCCTAACCGGGAAAAGCCAAAAGACACAACAACAACAACTGCAGATGGGATGAGGTGTGTGTAAAAATAGGAATAATAAATATTAAAATACAGTGTATCTTTAAGAAATTATGCACCATCTATGAATCTACAAAAGCCTGAAGCCAGTTTCTATTTCCTTTTGTGTTATAGCAACATTGGCATGAGTTTTATGTTAATTTTAAAGATTCAAAGATTCATAGGTTCCTACGTTCATAGGTGCTTACTAGGCTAACTACAAGGGCCTTTTGATTTAAGCCTAGCCATTTATCCCAAATCTCTGACAAGATCTGATACCCTTGATAAGTGTAAGCATAAGCCTAGGAGATGAACCATTTACAGGTTATCGGATGTTACTGCTGCTTTATTGTCATTTATGGAACACAAGTGCTACCTAAGCGAAATTTCGAGTGTCAGCTCTTTTACAGAAGAAAAACCAACACAAAAGGACAGACATGATAGCTATTAACGAATAAACAATAACTATAGTACAAAACTAAGTATCTAAGTTGCTGTCACACATGCTTGTACACTGTTTATTACACTGGACAACACTAACTACTAGATAATTAACACATGAAAAAAAGTACACTATACACAGAGGTGAGATATTCACCTATTATGTTTAATCATACATGACATGAAGGCATCTAGATAAATGATAAAGCATCAGGAAACATTATTTTTGTTTCAAAGTATACTGCTAGAGGCACTACAGACAGGAAAATGAAGTATGAATTCCTGCACAGGATACACTGGTAAGGGAAAAGCAAGAAAGCTCTGCACTTTTCTGGAGACAGTACCCTCAAAACTGTGTGTCTAAGGGAAAAGTAGTAAAAGCTGGAAAATAAAAAAAAATAACCAATAGCCTGAATGGATTAGTGACAGCTTTGTCACACTATTTTTCCATGTTGAAAGGGAATGACAATTCTTGTCTTCTGGCATGCCTTCTCATGGTTTAACATTCAAATATCAAGGTAACATAGAAGTAGATTGTGCTATAGGGTTGTTACTTTTCTCTACTATTTGGATATGTGGGGAGGGGGGCGTGTAAATGAATGTGTCAGTTATGAATCAAACAGAATCTCCCAGCAGAGCAAGCAAAGAGTTACACTAGAAGTGTGTTTACACTTTTCCTAGTTCTAAAAAAATCTTGAGCAGACTAAAATATCTTCTGACTCTGTTGCTTTTATAGTTCGTCTCAAAATGTCCTTGTCCAACACTTTGTCTCTGAGAAATGGGAAATGAATTAAAAATGATTTTTTTATAACAAGACATTTATTGCACCCTAAGATACAAATGTTAAGTACATCTGAGAGCTATGAACTGGGGCTACGTGAAGTTCGGGTTAATAAGTGCAATTTTAAATGAGAGATGAAGATGGTTAGTGACAGCAAATGTATTAAAGTAGAACCAGATTCATCTTCTTATATGTAATGCAAAAAAGAAGCTGTGATTATCCAGTAGATTAGTTAACTGTGGGCAAATTACTCATGAACATAACCCCTGGCAGAGACTGCATTGCAAATGGACCTGATATCATTCTGTTTGAAAATGTGTATTTGACTAATACCTGCAGACATACTATTTAAACATGCAATAGTCATATCCCCTGTGGAAAATGAATGATATAATATTTCATTTTCTCATATGTGCTTTTCCATCTAGTCACTTTACTGATTGAGTGGATCTGACAGCTAATTAGTATTTAAGGAAATCTCAGTCATAAAACTTAACTCATAACATTTTTTTCAATTTACAATTTAAATAAACTGCTATTATAAACTCAGTATGTCAGTGACTCCTATTTCTCAGCCTTCAGTGACAGACTTTTATACCTTACAGACTCTTGAAACCAGGTTGCAGGATTTCAATATAACATTGAAGTAAATATTAATCCAACAACTGAGGACCAATGCGAACACAAACCATTAACCAGCAAACGCACTGTATAAGGAAAACTAAACATCGGACAGCGAGCGTAAATAAAATCAACTGTTTATTATTAACAAATACAAACGTTAAATGCTTAACGAATCACCGCGTTTTTCGTCCAACACATCCAGACTTCATCAGACAACCTGTCTGATGAAGTCTGGATGTGTTGGACGAAAAACACGGTGATTCGTTAAGTGTTTAATGTTTGTATTTGTTAATAATAAACAGTTGATTTTATTTACGCTCGCTGTCTGGTGTTTAGTTTTCCTCATACAGTGCATTTGCTGGTTATAGAAGTAAAGATAACAAAGTCATATAAATTAATATGTAAGTTGATGAGACTAAGTAGAGCAATAGAAAAGGTAATGAATAAGAACTGAATCAGAAACAGATAATGTAGCTCAGCAGTGGAGTTATGAAATGCTACGATACAGTCTCATTCTGCAGCACTGAGTAGTAAGGTTGTGAACTCCTAGGTGATGTTAATCTATAGACTGAGGTTTTCTCAGGTTATACACTGTGTGACTCCATGCCAATAATTTTTTTGCTTCTAGATCACTTCTGAGAAGAATGCTATGTGCTTAGTGAATCTTTTCTGGTTAAAAAAATATTTAGATTAATAGAAATATTTATTAAGGATTGTAGAATCTTTGAATAACCTTTGACATATATGGTTACACAAAAAACAATGGCAGGAAATCAATATTCATGAATCACATGCATGACCTTAAAATGAGAAAGTGAAAAAAAAAGCTACAGATTATGATCCATACTGTAAAAAAATTAGGGCAGCATAGCGAAGACATTGTGACATCATATCAGGGGCAGAGTATGCCCTGTTTTACTTAATGGTATACCACTGCTATAGCTGTGCCGTATATCTAATATGCCAGGAGCAGAAAATGAGATTTACTAAAGTTTTGTGCTAATGAACATCATTATTACTAAAATTTTATGTTAATGAACATCATTACCTATTCCTAGCATATTCTTGAAATTGCCAAGTACATTGCAGAAGTACTGAAAACTCCTAATGTAGCTGTCCCCTCTGTTCAACCTGTATGTGAGCACTTGCACAAGAGGTATTTAGCCTACCTGCAATACCATTTCCAACATGCAGGTGGAGGTGATAGTCCACCAAACTAGCTGGCCTAGCAGGCCTTACAATACCACCTGTTCTGTATGAGGAGCCACACAGGACATACATATTTTCTGTCCTGAAGGCATTGTAGGATTCAACACTATGGAAAAGGCACATGGGGGGAGGGGCTATACTATACAAGCATAGGTCAAAGAAGTAAAAAATAATAAGATGTTTTGATTGGTCTGACATATACAGAAGGGATGGATCCAAACTACACCAACTGACATGTGTATGGTCCTCAGCAGGTACTGTCTGCTCCTTCTTTACCTGGGAACAGCTCTACCTGTAAGATAGACCTTGTACTGTAAGCAGTGATGCTTTTGCATATTTAATACCTTCAGTACCAGGTCCATCTTGTGATATAATAACTTGCTACATGTACTGTTTCATTGACTTCAGTGGTCTGCTGCTCCATAGCTTGGAATTTTGGTACTGGCATTCAGTGTCAATGTAAATATTCTGTTGGGGTGTAACAAATACAATTTCCAGTTTGGAACTGGGCATTGGCCACTGCATTCTCTCATTAGTCTGCATGGTTTGAGGACGTTTTGGGAAAAAATGCATGGAATAATTACATTGGGCAGCACATTGTTCACCCATTTATGCTTTTGTATCTGCAACCGAGATTAAAGGCTGAAAAAAATTATTGGAAAATGTGTAGCCTAAAATAATCTATCCTTTCTTTTGACAAATTTATGCAGCATTAATTGGTAATCAGTGCCTTAGAAATTGGTTAGTTTTCCTGACTAAAACTTGTCATTCACAGGGCATTGTTTCTGTTGGTACACATTTCAGTGACTGACATATGTTTGCTTATGTAGTAATTGATTAGTTTTTGACATATGTTTGCTTATGTAGTAATTGGTTAGTTTTCCTGACTAAAACTCGTCATTCACAGGGCATTTTTTCTGTTGATACACATTTCAGTCACTGACATATGTTTGCTTATGTAGTAATTAGTTAGTTTTCCTGACAAACACTTGTCATTCACAGGGTATTGTTTCTGCCGGTATACATTTCAGTCACCGACATATGTTTGCTTATGTAGTAATTGGTTAGTTTTGCTGACTAACACTTGTCATTCACAGGGTATTGTTCCTGTTGGTACACATTTCAGTCACTAATATATGTTTGCTTATGTAGTAATTGGTTAGTTTTCCTGACTAGCATTCGTCATTCACAGGGCATTGTTTCTTTTGGTATACATTTCAGTCACTGACATATGTTTGCTTATGTAGTAATTGGTCAGTTTTGCTAACACTTGTCATTCACAGGGCATTGTTTCTGTTGGTACACATTTCGGTCACTGACATATGTTTGCGTATGTAGTAATTGGTTAGTTTTGCTGACTAACACTTGTCATTCACAGGGCATTGTTTCTGTTAGTACTCATTTCAGTCACTGATATATGTTTGCTTATGTTCAACTGAGTATTCAGCACATTGATCAAGTTATATACAAATGTTAAATTACCCAAATGTGCTTTAGTGTCTCACGCCTGGGTAACAAGTAAAACATAACGTTTATAATATGTAAGAGGGTATTATAGGTCTTAATACCCTTTACATGAAGCGATTGTCTTACATAAAGTGCATATGGAGCATTGAAGAAGGACACCGCAGATTATGGGTGTGGTGCTCCTGCCACGCCCTCCCCCAACTCAAAGCAGAGGAGCAAAACTAAATAAATAAACTCTCCCCGGAAATGGTGAAATGGTAGCAAGCTGCCAAGTTGTTTGATAGAAACACAACAACAGCCTGTTTCAGTTAAATGACCGCAGGTTGAATGCTTCACTCAGCTGTAAACTGCAAGTATAGTATCAGCATTTATTTTTCATGGATTCATGAAGTAATGCCAGTACTACACTATTGCAGTATCAGCACCTGCATATCATGCACATTATCAACTTCTGCTCCAGACACTCGCCATTGCCCCAGCTAAGTTACGGTTCTGATTTACAAGTCCATGGTGGTTTATTGGAAATAGCCAAGAGGGAAGAACTCACTTCCTGTGAAGGTCTATGGACATAGCCTTCAAACATAAATAATGGGCTACATCGAAAATGTGCTTGCTTATTATTTATTTATTTACCTGGGTAGTGCAATGATCAATATTGGCCAATTTCAGGCTCAGACCTGATGAAATGCAAAACATTTCACAAACAGAAAAATACAGAAATGTAAGCAATAACAGAATAGTTCTAACTAATTAAATAGATAAAACAGTATATATACATTCCACTTAACAAGCAGAGTGTAATGTATAATATATGCATTAGTTTCTAAAGTTGGAGAAGAGACTCGAAAAAGAGATAGGTTAGGTGATATGTCTAGTTTTGAAGCAGGAACATTTGGCTTGATAAAGAAGTGCTTTTTTCTGAATTGTGTTCTGAATTTGGAATAAGTGCTGGTTTTCTTAATGTTGATAAGGACAGCTTAAGAGCAGGTGCTTGAAAGGAGAAAGCATGTGTAGTGCTGTGGAGTTTGGTTCTAGGTGTAATGAGAGTTGTTGTGGCTTGTGACTAGTGTCTCAGGTTGTACAAGGAGGTTTTTACATGAAGTCTAACTGCAAAGAGAGTAAATATGTGGAGATGTAGTAGTTTGTAGACTTGGAATCCTAAAAGTAGGTTAGATCTTTATTTTATGGGTAGCCAGTTGGCTTTTTCTAGGGTGATATAGTGATGCTAATAGAAAGGTGAGTCTGTAATATATCTTCAGATTCTGTTAGAGATGGTCTGGAGTGTGGCATTGTTTTTCTTGGAGGCAGAAGCAAAAAATTGGGAACCCATATTCAAGTAGAGAAAGGAGAACTCCTTTACTAATGGCTGCTCTAGCTGCTTGGTATATAAAGAGGAGATCTTTTTTGGCCTGGAAGAGGAGGGAATTTATTTTGGCTTTCTCTTTGTCTATGTGAAAATGGAAGTTTAGTGACTAATCAAGCTATTGTCCTAGGTAATTAATGGCTGGAGGTTGTTTCTATGGCCTGGTTCTGTAGGTCAAAGATAGTTAAAGAGCCAGATGCTTGGTGAATTTTCTATGCAGTTCACAAAAACTTAACTTTGGTCATGGTGAGGTTGAGAAGTAATCTATGGTTTATGAGCCATTGTTGGAGCTCTTGTAAGTCTGATGGCAGTTGGCAGTGAATGTTAGTGTGAGAGTGACCTGATCAGTAAATGACCATGTCATCAGCATAGAGGATATTTGGGAGATGGAAAAGGTCACAAGGACCAGATGGCTTAGTGGTTAAGGTCTTCGCCTCCCATGTATATGATACAAGATTCGATCCTGACCTCCTACCAATGCCTGTTTGGAGTTTGCAAGTTCTCCCTGTGTCTCCGTGGGGTTTCTCCCATGTCCGAAAAACATGCTGAGTGTTTCCATCTCAAACTCACCAATGAATGGAGCTGTGGGCAGCAGCACAGACTCTACATGGTGCCCAATAGGGGGAAAAGCTGTACAGACCAACCACTTTAGGCATCTACTGTGGTGCACAGTATCCTCAAGATAGGAGAACACGGATCACAGACTGCATACCACCCAATGGTGTAAAATATGGCTCTAGGTGATTCAGTCTTGTTGACTAATGTCACCAAAAATGGGCATGGGTAGTTACCGGTGATAAGTGGGTTGAGGACCCAGCCTACTCTCACCCACGCCAGGGACCCTTGCTAATGGTGGGAGGGGTATATGTACCCCTATTGGCCAATGTGTGCCTGCCAAAAACCCAGCACTACTGGCTGGCTGGTGTCTAGCTGCCCAGACTGGGTTACCTGTTGAGCGAAAGCTGGATGTAAAACCTGCCAAACATGAACTGAGAATTGCTATACCTAATGTAGGTTCACTGACAGGATGCAGTGTGGATGACATGATGATACGGAGGAGGCTGGACATCCTGTGTATCCAAGAGATGAGATGGAAGGGCAGCAAAATCACTTGGCATGGGATCCAGACTCTACTACTCAGGTGGGGGACAGGCTAGAAATGGTGTAGGAATTGTGGTGAAATTGAGGTTTCAGAAGGCAGTGAGGGATATCATCAGAATTAATGACAGACTCATGGCAATCCGACTCCATTGTAATGATAGGGCAGTATTCATAATCTCAGCATATGCTGCACAGCAGGGTTGTGATAATGAAGAAGAGAATGCATTCAGACAGCAGTTGCAGGACCTACTAGATAAAGCAGGACAACACAAATTGGTGTTGATAATGGGTGACTTGAATGCACATATCAGAACAGACAGAACAGGATATGAGGACTGCCTGGGTCCACATGGATGGGGTAACAGGAATAAAGAAGGAGAAGCCATTCTAGACTTCTCTCCGGCAAATGGCTTGATAGTAGCCAACACATGGTTCAGAAAGAGAGACAGTCACAAGATCACATACAAGAGTAGCCAACATGCAACTCAGGTAGACTTCCTCCTAGAAATGAAAAAAGACTGGGGTAGAATCCATGATTGCAAAGTCATCCCCAGTGAAACAGTCGGTTCACAGCATAAACCAGTAGTTGCCACAATCAGTTGCAAGCAGTGATCAGAGAAGGCTCTAAGGTCAACAGAGACCAGGCTGAAGACCTGGAAGTTGACTGGAGAGAAAGTACAGCAGTTCAAGGAATTACTCAGGGCTCTAGCACCCCAAGAAGAGGAGGAAATAGGTGGAGTTAAAGAGGAGTGGCAGCGCCTAAAAACAGCATATGTTAGGACTACAGAAAAGATATGTAGCCAAGCCAGGTACGGAAATAAGGTACATAAAGAAAGCTGGTGGTGGAATGCAGAAGTCCAGAAAGTCATCAAAAGAAAGAAGGAGTGCAGGGAGAAATGCGAGATAGAAAAAACTGACAAGGCTAGGAAGGACTACTGATTGGCTAACAAAGAAGCTAAGAAAGAAATTGCAATAGCAAAGAATAGGGCATCAGAGGCACTCTACCAACTTCTGGAAAGTGACTCAGTAAGGGGCACAAATAAACTATATCAGGTTGCAAGGCAAAGACAGAAAGATAAAGATAGTCAGACACCCTTCATAAGGGTTGCCAGTAACAGCCTACTTACCATTCCACAGGACATGAAAGGCAGATGGAAGGAGTATTTCCAGCAGCTTCTGAATGAAGAAAACCTCACAGAAGCTGTACTGTCCCGAAACAGCCTACAATTAGAGAAGAAGAGGAGCCCACCTTAGAAGAAGTAAGAACATCACTGAGGAAGATGAAGTCAGGGAAAGCAGCAGGCTCAGATGAGGTGTCAGCAGATATGATAAAGATGCAGGTTGAGATAGGGGAGAAATGGCTACTGAGGGTACTAATAGCAGTGTGGAGAGAAAGGTGTAGCCCAGACGACTGGAGAATAAGCATACTTGTGGCAGTGTACAAGAACAAAGGGGACATCCACAACTGTGGGCAGTACATAGGGATCAAACTTCTACCACACTGCATGAAAGTTCTGGAGAGAGTGATTGATAAATGGATACGCAAAGTAGTAGAATATAAGATGGGAGATGAACAGTTCAGATTCATATCAGGATGCAGCACAATTGACCCAATGTTTGCACTGAGACAGATACTTGAGAAGAAGCTAGAAATGAGGACAGAGTTCATTTGGGCATTCCTAGACTTGGAGAAAGTATATGACAATGTCCCAAGAAAGCTAATCTGGGCAGTACTGTGGTGGTTTGAAGTCCTGGAAACATTGGTAGAATTAGTGCAGGCTATGTACAAGGACCCAGTGACTCAAGTACGAATAGGTCTATATTATAATGTTGACCGCTTACTTCATCAAATACCTAAACGTCGATCCTTCGTCATCGAACCGCATAAACACTGAATTCTCCAAACTGCAAAATTTAAAAAGTCGAACTCTCATACTTGTCCCACCCCACTGCCCGCTACATACTGCCTACACAAAAAAACTAAATAAATCACATACATACACTAACCAAAACCCTACTTCTAACCCTACCCTAAATCTTCCATATACCACCCTGTATGCACTTAACCTGCACCCTAACCCTAAGGATCGTACCTATTGCACACTTACCTTATGGAGCTATACTGCAGACGGCCAACCATGATGAATCGACGTTTCCTCTTTCACTCTTCTGGACAATCAATGTTTTCGCGGTTTGATGAAGATGGGTCGACGTTTAGGCGTCCAGGTAAGTAAACGGTCGACTTTCTAATATAGACCCAGTACGAACAGTGTTCGGCCTCACAGAGGGGTTCCCAGTGGGAGTGGGTGTACATCAGGGTTCAGTTCTGAGCCCACTGCTGTTCATACTGGTGATGGACTACATTAGCAAACAGGTTGGAGGGGATAGATCAACAAACCTGCTGTATGCAGATGATGTAGCAGTACAGGCAGAATCTGAGCTAGAACTTCAGCAAAGGATAGGAGAATGGAATACAGATCTGAAGGCACATGGAATGAAACTAAGCACCGATGCGATGGTGGTAATGACAGAAAACTGGGGAAATCAGAAGAAGCTGAGAAAAGAGATAGAAGTGAAGATAGTGGAACATGTAAACAGCTTCAAGTATCTGGCAGGGGTGGTTGAGGAGAAGGGTAGTCTGAATGAAGAGGTCAAAGCTAGAATTAGAGGGGCTGCAGCCAACTGGCATAGAGTATCAGGTGTAGTCTATGACAGAAGAATGCCAAAGAAGCTGAAAAGCCAGGTGTACAAGACAGTGGTGCGACCAGTACTACTGTATGGTACAGAAACCTGGGCAGTAAAGGCAGAACAGTTGAAGAAGCTAGAGGTGATGGAACTGAAGTGTCTGAGAAAGGTGGTAGGATGTACTCTATGGGACAGATGAAGGCAGGAGGACATAAGAGCAGAAGCCAGCATAGCTCCAATTGCAGAAAAGACCAAAGAGAACAGATTACAGAGGTTTGGGCACATGTGTAGAAAAGCAGAAGACAATCTGGTGAGGAAGATTTGGGACAGACAGGAAGAAGATAAGAGGAAGTGAGGACATCCAGCAAAGAGGTAGATGGATTGTGTGAAAAAAGATCTGCAACAATCAGGCATGAGTGTTGAAGAAGGCAAGAGTGTGGCACTGAATCGAGAACACTGGCGACAGTTAACACGATACCCCAAACCCATGTAGAAAAAAATGGGAAAAAGGGGCTAATGATGACGATGATGACAAGGAAATGTGTTAATGAATATGGAGAAGAGGAGGGGGCCAAGAATGGATTCTTTTGGTACACCTCTAGTAATAGGTACAGATTCTTATTGGCAGGATCCTATTTTAACTCTGAAGTATTTGTAAGTGAGGAAGTTGTTAAACAGGGAGCACCATCCAGACTGATACCAATTTCATTTAGTTTGGAGAAGAAAGTGATCAGTGAGGTCAAATGCCTTTGTCAGGTCTATAAAATAGGCACCTGTAAGGAAGCTACAGAGCTTAGTAGAATAGTTTTAGTTAGAGACCAAAATGTTGTCATAGTACTTTATTCAGGTCCGAACACAAGTTGTCTGGATGGGAGCAGGTGATACTGCTAGATATAGAGTGAGAGTTGAGTACAGACTATCTTTTCAAGACGTGTGCCCAGAATTTGAAGGATGGATATTGGACAGATGTGAGAGGTATCGTTCGGGTTGGTTTGCTTTGGGATGTGTTTAATTGGAGCAGTTTTCCAAATCTGTGACATGAAGTTTTGTTGTTTGACAGATTATATATGTGGTTGAAAGGGAGATGCAGATGCTCTCTGTAGTGATATATTAATGAAGGTGTTTAGAGTTATCAGATTCAGGAGGGGTGGCAGTGGAAATGTTTGCAAATAGGATAGATACTTCTTTGGAATGTATGCATTTGAAGTGCAAGAAGGGGGTGAATGGTGGTGTGGAGGACACTGCATGATCTGTAGGAGGTGTTGAGATTATTTAATGGGGGATTTCTAAATTCTTTAAGGAAATCCTATGGAGAAAGTGTTGCTGTACCACACTGAATGGTGTTTGTAGACAGAGTACCAAGATGAGATTATCTTCCTGTAAGTAGGCTAACCTCTTTCTAAAAGTGTTTGTGGGGTGTAAGGAGGTAATTTGTTTGTTTGGAGATTTCTTTTGTGCCTTCTTAGTGGACTTCTTGGCTATGTTACACAAGACTATAAAGGAGGTGTGGTTTTCAGTTGTGAGGGTGTGTTTAGATTTTTGCCATGCTTTATCTCTTAGAGTTAAAAGGAGTTTGAGTTTAGTAGATAGCCGCTCAATTTTGGTGGGTTTATAAAGCCTGTGGATAAGTAGATAGAATTTATCTTGCGGTTGGAGTAGAAGGTAGGCGAGACTTGCAGCTGCTGTATTAGCATCAGGTAAGGAAAGTATATGGTTCCAGTTTTGGAATGTGGAACGGATTTTGAGTTAGTCTATTTTTGTCTTACTCTGATTTCTGAAGGCTTTTAATATCTGTGGTATTTTTATAGGATGGTTGACAATTGTATATGTGCTTGGGTAGTGGTAACTTAGTGATGGTGGCAGAATGTTTATGTTGGAGATGGAGTTTGATATGTTTCTAATAAACAGGTCAAGTGCAGTGTGCTTGGAGGACCTGCGGTTAAATCTTGTTGATTCTTTTATGAGTTGAAGGAAAGAGGATCAAGATAATTAAGACTGAAGTCACCCAGAATGATTATGTTATTATTTTTGGGACAGTTGTCAAGGATGTTAGTGATGAGTGATTTGAATTCATATGGGGAAGCACTGAGTGGTAGATAGGCTGTAGTGATCAGTAGTAGTTTGCCTTTGTGAGTTATAAATGTTAGGACAATTCCTCTAGGATTGGAGTCTGAGCAGGAGTTTTAATTTCCTTGAGCAATGACTTTTGCCTTTAGGTTATTTCTTCAACAAAATTTGAGAGAGTCCACTTGATTGTTTGCTTGGTCTGGCATCACAGACATATATGTAGGTGGTTAGAAAGTGTTGGAAGTTGGGGGCATTTTTATGACCAAGGATTCTGTGACTGCTACAATGTCTGGATTGTGCTAGGAAATAAAAGCACTTATATGGCCTACTTGTTTCTGATGTTATGTGCATTGAACAGGACACAGGCCAGTGAAGTAAGGGAATAGTTTTCATGTTGAGAAAAGGAAGTTGTTGGGCCTGTAATGGGTCCAGTGTTACTCTTAAGAAGGGGTATACACATTATGAAGGACAGTCTGAATGAGACTTTTGATGTTTTTAGGCAGAAAGAAAAATGTTTCTGAGTCTTAGTAATCATATAGAAGAGTGATAGTGGTGAGCAGGGAAAAAAAAGTTTGGTCTGATTGCTGGAGGCTGTGTTGGTGGTTTGTTGGTGAGAAACTTATTGAAGGTGGAGTAATATATAGTGATATGGTGATTGGTTGTGTAAGTGTTTTATTAAGATGTTTGTTATTGGTAGGGGTTAAGGGGGTGAAGAAGAAAGAAGAAGGAGGTAGAACATGGCAAATTGTAGAAAGAGGAACATATTACTGATTGTATGTGCATTGTGTTGGTACAGGAAATTAAGTGGGAAATATGACTTCCACTAATATTGAAGCACTGACTATAAGGGTAGTGAGACAAGAGGGTTAACATGCTTTTAAGATGTGTGTCTTGAGGGTGTGACAATGGGTGGAGATCAGAGAAAATATAATGGGCAGTCTGGGGGTGGCTGGGGAATTAGGGGTAGGAGGAAAGTGAAGAGGTGCACACCTCCCACTGGCTTGGGAGTTAATTAGCCAAGGTCTGTATCTACCAGTGAGCTCATAAAGTACAGGTGCAAATTCAAGAGTTGTTCTAGAAATGAGAGGCTGGGGAAAAGATGCAATGCTAATAATTGTATGACACTAAAGGAGTGTATGTTGTTCCACATTTTGTGGGGGTTGTCTCAACCTGAAGATAATGTATCTACGGAGACAGAAGAGTCAAAGGACAGGCATGTCATCATGTCTTAACATAGTTATAAAAGAAGAAAATGTAGAAGTGTAAGCGACTGAGCACAATTTGCTAGGTAACTGGAAAATGCACCTTAAGGTTTTCTCTTTTTGTTTGCTTTTCCTTTGCTAAGGTGTCAGTAAAAAGTGTTTGGGTAGAATTCACTGCACAGTTGGTGTTGGTAAACACTGTCAGGACAGATCCAGATAGCTTGACAAAGAAGTGAGATACCTTAAGATTTGGCCTTTTTGTTTGCTTTTCCTTTGATAAGGTGCCTGTATGAAGTCTTTGAGTAGAATGCACTGCACAGCTGATGTTGGTTTACAGTGTGAGGGCAGATCCAGGTAGCTGATATACAGAATAAAAAAACATATAGAATACTATGACAACAGTAAATAGAATATCATTTCCTAGTTTTGTAAATCTTAGTAATCAGTGCACAGTATTAAAGTAGACTAAACTTGAAGTGCCTTTGTAATTAGGAGTATCTGTTTTGGATTCTGTACTATGTGGATACTTCCTATGCTTAGTTTCATTGGCTAATATTGCCTTTCTTTTTGTATTTTCTGCTTCACATGGAGATATTACATTAAAAAAGGGTTTGGACTGCTCTCTGGTGGCAGTACACAGTAGTGTGAGCTTATGCTAAGCTTCAGAATCACTTCAAAGTGTCCTGAGTGTAATTTCCTGATTGGCCAGAGGCCATTTTATTTGTTTAGTCAGTTTCTGTGCCTGGCTCATTTCCTGAGACCTTGAAAATGTTAGGCTTACACACCTGAGATTTCTGAGAGTTTTGGAGCAATTATGTGCCATCCTTGGCAGATAAGTATATTTTCTTGTTTAAATTGCACTATTTGACTTTCTAACTGTGCCTAGTATTATATTTTTGAATTATTTAATGTATCCTGGTACATTAAATTGTAAGCATCTTTACATTAGCAGTGCCTGTTTGCTAAAATTTTACATTTACTATGCCTTTCCTCTTTAAATTAACTTAAAGTGTCTCTGTAATTAGCATTTTTAATGGTTTCTATACTTTGTGGGCACTCCCTGAGCTTAGTTTAGTCAAATAATACTGTTTCTTTTATATTTTCTGCTTTTCCTGGTGATTTTACATTAAGAAGGGTTTGGACTGTTCCCCAGTGGCAGTATAGAATAACTATTCTAAGCTTGGGAATCACTTTAAAGGTCCCTAGGTGTAATTTCCTTATTGGCTAGGGAGCATTTTGGTTGCTTAGTCAGTATCTCTGTTTCTATAAAGTCATTGCATTTGAATGATACTGCTCATCACCAGGAAGCACTGGCACTACCATGTATAGACATAAGAGTTTAGAATTCATATTTTCCCAATAAAACTACTTCTCAAAATTCCTCAGATATTAGTTGAACATAGAACATCTACTTTGTGTGTTGAAGACCACTTCTCCATGAGTTTAAGAAGGGTTAAAGGTCAGGCATAAAGATACCCCATGTCTTAAAATAGTTATAAAAGAAGAAAAAGAAGCAATAGTCTTTATAGACGTCTGTACTCACACCAAAGCTAGACAACTCTAGCGCCCTCGTGTACCATGCCCTACTGATCAAATAATAACGATCTTAAACTATGAATATGTACTTTCCTACTGTCTCTGCAGCCAGTTTGGTGAATATGAGCATACCGAGGCAATGTAGCAATTGTTTCCTTTTATAACAATCACCTAATTCTTAAACAAACTGATATGGGTATGTGAGAAATGTTGTTGCACAATGTCATTGAAAACAAGGCTCTCACATAAAGCTCTTATAATACCAAATATGTTGTCAGAAACACATAAACTACACCCACCACACATACCTTGTACAAGACATACAGACCGACATATGTTGAGGCTCTTAAAGGCAATCTTCATAAACCACAAAGACCTTCCAAGAGTTATACCCCAATACATATCCTCATCAACCTCAAAACCACTGTACCAAAACAGCATCCATCATGACAAATACAGCCACATCTCACTGTATCTCAAACTCAAAACAATAAGGCAAACAACCATACGACCAAAAATTATGGTCATAGGTGACTCCATTGTGAGTCACGCATATGTCTTACTCACCAAACTGAGTAGGGAGAGTTTCACAGGGGCCAGGATCCAGTGGATCATGCACACTTTCAGATTGTTGAAACGTAAATACCAGTATGACTCAGTCATAGTCCATTTGAATATAAATAATCTAAGATATACCTTCCTGTCCTATATGAAGAGAGACATGATGGAGTTCTGACTGTGCCCAAGGACAGCATGAGCCTAGCATTGAGCCATATTCTACCTTCTCCATGGATGATGACACAATGTAAACAGAAGATTATTGATTTTAATAATTTGATTACTTGTTGGTGTCATTTGAAGGGGATACGATATTTCTCACATGGGAGGATTTAGTAGACGGATTACACTTCTTTGTCAGGGATGGTCTGCACTTGTCCCCATATATTGGCCAAGCCCTTTTTCTCCTCCAAAGTAACTTTTTCGACACTGCCAAACTGATGAACCTTCTAAAATAACAAAGCCAACTCAAGATTATTAATGCTGTTAATGCTCAACACCAGGATTATAAACAAGAAACGTCACTACAGGCAGGCTATCCTCACTATGAGAATTGGGAAACAAGTTAAAAGGAATTGAAAGTCCATCAACAAAAAGAATAAAAAGATACATTTTGGAAAAATATTTATGAAGATACTGTGGAACATAACAAAGATGTTAAATGGAAAGAAGAAGTAAAAGAAAGAATGAGAAGTTCAAATGTACAGGATATGAAATGGGATGAAGTAACAGACAGACAGATTGAAACAAAGTTAAGAAAAGCCTCTAATTGGAAAATTCCAGGCCCAGACACAGAACCTAATTTCTGGACAAAAGTATTAACATCTTTGCAAGAAGATTTAGCCATGAGTAAGAACTATTTTTATGCACACCCTGAACAGACACTAGCCTTTCTAACAACAGGAAAAACAATGCTCTTACTTAAGAATGAAGATGAAAGCTACCCTAAAAACTATAGCCCGATAACTTGCCTTCTGTTGATGTATAAACTATACATTGGAATTGATGCCGACAGAGTTTATAGTCATTTAGAAGAAAACTCAATTATGGCAATAAAACAAAAGGATAATAAAAGTCATAAAAGAAAGCCATATGGAACAAAGGATCATTTATTGTTAAAGTCATAGTGGAAAACTGTAAAAAGGGAAGAATCTAAGTATGGTATGGATAGACTACACAAAAGCATTTGACAGTATCCCACATTCATGAATAAAAGAGTGCTTAAAATGTATAGGTTGCAACCTACACAGATAAACTACATCACTGCAACCATAAAACAGTGGCAAACCACTTGGCAGTTAAACCATGATAAAAGGCAAATTATTATTCCAGGGATAAAAATCCAAAGGGGGATATTCCAGGGTGAGTCTCTGTCACCACTGCTCTTTTGCCTTGCCCTTAACCCATTAAGCTGTCTGCTTAACATATTAAGTCATGGCTATATTTTGGCTCCCAGGAAGGAACAAATTGTAAAGAGTTCTCATCTTCTCTTTGTAGGTGATTTAAAACTGTATAGCTCATCCAATGTGGAATTGAAAGCACAACTGCAAGTAGTGAAAACTTTTTCAGATGATATAAGAATGTCATTTGGTCTTGCTAAATGTGCAAAAGCAACCTTTAAAGCAGGAAAGTTGCAAAACCAAGAAAACATCAGTTTCGGACAAGAATGTGATATAAAAGAACTTGAGTAAGAGAAAGAATATAAATATTTCAGAACTGATGAAGGATCAATAAATGTGAATAAAACTCAGTAAGGAATATTTTAGAGGACTTAAATTAATCCTGAAAACAGAGTTGACATCTAGGAACAAAGTTCAAGCTCTAAACCAATTTCCTCTTCCTGTCCTAACTTATAGTTTTGAAGTGACTGACTGGCCCCAAAAGGTGTTGTATGGATTAGACAGGAAAACAAGAAGGATGCTTCATGCTCATCAATTGATTTATAAAAATCAGTGCATACCTAAGATTACATAGTCCCTGTTCTGAAGGAGGTATGGGCCTCCTTGAAATTGATTACATGTATAGATCTGCAATTGTGATACTGCATACATACATATATGCTGACCTCACAAGACCCAAACATAGTGAAAATTCTGAAACATGAGGAGAATACATTTAAGATGATTTCTCTGTTGCTTAGTCTGGTAGAAGCATATTGGCATCAAGCGGGAATGGAAATCAAACCAGAAGTAGATAAAAATCAGACAGCAATTGAATGTGCCAAAAAACAAAAGAAAGAATATAAGGTGAAGGATCAGATGAGAAGGCAAGAAATGTTGAAAATGCATAAATATAGTTGCAAGTACAGAAAACTCTAACACGGGAATGGTTAAGGAAAGGCAAACTTTAAACCAAAAGACGAAAGGTTGATATTGGAGGCCCAAGATAGTGGGCTACATACACGTAGGTTTACAAAGTCCATTGAACATGTGGGAGAAACAGACAAATGTAGATTTTGCAAAACAGAACTGGAAACAGTTGCATACCTTGTTGCAGGTGTGATATACTAATGGCAGAAGGACTGTATACTGAAAGGCATAATAATGTGGCAAGATTGTTGCAAAGGGGATTGTGCAAACATTATAATATTGATGTAGCTGCAAAACACTGAAAACATGAGCCTCAAAACATCATAGAAAATGATAAAGTTTACATCACATGGGATCACTCATTGCCAACTGTTCAAAAGATAGATGCGAGAAAAAGTACAGTTTTGTACCTACCATAAATGTAGATGTTCGAGGATCCACATTGCTGCAGTCCTAACTATTGGGTAGTCCGCTGTCCAGTCGGCCCGAATACCAAAGTATATGGCTGACGTCGGTCAGGGCGCATTAGACTGACGTCAGTACGTCAGGGTACTAATGCGCATGACTGACGTCATATCCTCAGTCTTTTCTTGCCCCAGATGTCAGAAGACCCTGAAAAGATAAGGCCAAAACCAAAAACTCCAAATATACCTGCACCAAAAATATGTACAATATATACAAAATACCAGAAGATAACCTCACCTACACAACCACCCCTAAACACAGAGGGGAAGGAGGGAGGGTAAATTGGACTGCAGCAATGTGGATCCTCGAACATCTACATTTATGGTAGGTACAAAACTGTACTATGTTCTTCATTCCACATTGCTGCAGTCCTAACTATTGGGTAGAATCCCAGAGCAGAGGTAAGGGAGGCTGGCAAATCATAAGGAAGCAGGAACTGACAACATGCCTTGCAAAATAGCTGTGGCAAAACCAGCCCTAGACTTAGAGTAGAGAGGAAGGTGATAATGCTTAGAGAAAGTATGCACTGAACTCCAAGTAGCTGCCTCCAAAATATCCTTAGTTGCCACCCCCCTTAGAAATGCTGTTGAAGTGGCAGTAGCCCTAGTGGAATGAGGCCTAATCCCAACTGGAATCTCCTTGCCATGATGGGAATAACAAAATGCAATGCAAAACCCAATCCACCTAGAAATAGTTTGTTTTGACACAGGCCTGCCCTGTGAACCCAAAGCAAAAGAAACAAACTGCTGAGACTGCCTAAAATCCTTAGTCCTGCTCAAATAATAACGCAACTGCCTGTGTACATCTAAAGTGTGCAAAATCTTTTCCCCTTTATTTTGAGGATCTGCATAAAAAGTAGGCAAATGAATAGTTTGGTTTAAAGCCACACTAGAAACCACCTTAGGCATAAAGGAAGGATTAGTACGTAAAGATACCCTATCCTTATGAAAATCAAAAAGGCTCTACCGCCATAAGGGCCTGCAACTCAGAAACCCTTCTTGCAGAAGTAATGGCCAACAAAAAGCAGTCTTCCATGACAAGTATTTCAATTCAGCAGTAGCCGAGGCTCAAAAGGTTGTAGAGTAAGTTTCTCCAACACAAAATTGAGATCCCAAGCAGGAGTAGGAGCTCTCGGGGGTCTTATATTCTTTGCCCCTCTAAGAAATTGCTTGAACAAAGGATGCGAAAACAATGGTGGGTCACAATCATAGTGAGCTGAAATTGCTGCAGCATGAATCTTAATGGAAGAGAAAGACAAACCTTTGTCCAATAACTCAGTAAGATATTGAAGAGCCACACTCAAATTAGGCTCAGAAATCTCCAAATTGTTTGCTGCACTCCAAAATAAAAATCTCTTCCATTTTTCTGCGTACACTTTCCTTGTACTAGGTCTTCTGGCTTCCATAATCACATTTAAAACTTGTTGAGGAAGTTGAGACCTGCTGTCTTTCAAAACAGAATATGCCAGGCTGTTAGATGAAGAGAGTGAAGCTTGACATTGAGTAGGTGACCGTCCCTCTGAGACAACAGGTGTGGAATCAAGGGTAAAGGCCATGGAGGCTTCCTTACCAGACTCCTCAGTAATGGGTACCAGTGCTGCCGAGACGAATCTGGAGCTAGTAAAATCATCCTTGGCTTGTCTTGTCTGACCTTTAGAAGCACCTTTGGGAGAAGAGGCAGAGGTGGAAAAGCATACACATGAAGATTTTTCCAACTGAAAGAAAGAGCATCCACTTTCCAAGCTGTGTGATGAAACCTCTTTGTGCAAAACTTTGGCAGCTGGTGGTTTAGTGGAGAAGCGAACAGATCTATGTCTGGAGTTCCCCATGACACTGTCAATTTTTGAAATACATGAAGATCCAGTTTCCACTCGTGGGGATCCATGATTTGTCTGCTTAACACGTCTGCTAAGGAGTTCTGTGCTCGGCAGAAACCTTGCCTGAAGAGTTAGTTGCAAGGTGAGCGCAGTCTCCCATAAAATCATTGCTTGCCTGCACAATGCGTAAGAATGTGTTCCCCGTTGTTTGTTGATGTACCACATGACAGTTGTGTTGTCTGTTAGAATCAACACCTGCCCTGGAAGAAGTAACTCCTTGAAAGCCATTAATGCAAACTGGACTGCTAACATCTCTTTCATGTTGATATGTAGATGGTGTAGTCTGGCAGGCCACTTGTCTTGTATCCACTTTCCATTTAGATGAGCTCCCCAAGCAATGTCTGAGGCATCTGTCGTTAGTATCTGACTCGCCTCTGGCGGGTCACAGAGAGTCCCTTGTTTAGGTGACATTCCTGAGCCCACCACAAAAATTCCTTTTGAATGCAAGGTATTATTTGAATGACAGTGTCCAAATCCTGTCAGTGCTGTGTCCATACATTTTTGAGATACCATTGCAGCTTCCTCATATGCAGTTTGGCATTGGGAAGCACCAGAATACAAGATGCCATGAACCCTAAGGCTTGAAGGACTGTCCTTGCAGTCAGCCCGGACTGAAGAGATAGTTGATGGAAGTAACTGGAAAGATTCTTTTGTTTGTCCGGGGTTAAAAAGGCCATCTGGGCTGCTGTATTCAGTCTCACACCCAGAAAGCACATGTCTTGAGAGGGTACTAGACTGGACTTTATTTCGTTCACAGAATACCCTAGGCATCTTAGCACTGCTATGACATAATCCAAATGCTGTAGAAGGTCTTCCTTTTCTTGAGCTAGAATCAGGCAGTCGTCCAAGTAAGGATAGATTTGAATTCCTTTTAGCCTGAAGTAAGCTATCACTGGAGCCAGAACCTTTGTGAATACTCTGGGCGCAGTGGATAAGCCAAAGGGCAATGCAGAGAACTGATAATGAGAATTTCCAGCTCGAAAACGCAGATACTTCCTGCAACTCAGTCTTATAGGCACATGAAGGTAAGCTTCCTTGAGATCTAAAGTTACCATCCAGTGATCTTTGCCCAGCAGAGGTAAAAGCTGTTGTAACGTCAACATTTTGAACTTGGGAATGTCCAGATAAGTGTTGAGGATAGATAAATCCAAAATTGGTCTCCACGTGTTCCCCTTCTTGGGTACTAGGAACAGGCGAGAATAAAATCCTAGGCCCCTTTCTGGCACAGGAACTGGCTGAATGGCCCCTATTTGGAGCAACAGAAAAATTTGCTTGTGAGCCTCTTTTCTTTGTAGAGGAGGAATGTCTGGCATGCCTTTGAAAGGAGGCAAGGTATGGAAATAAAACCTGTAACCGTGGTGAATGATATCCAGAACCCATCTGTCTTGCGTAATTAAATCCCAATTTTCTTTGAAAAGAGACAGCCTTCCTCCTAAAGGTGCTGCCAGGCGAGAATGTACTGGCAGCTGAAAAGGCAGGTCATTGGGTCTGCTTACGAAAGGACTGACCCCTGCCCTCACCAGAAGTCTGAGCAGGGGAACTCCTGTCCTAGGCCTAAAGAACCCTGAGCTCTGCCCCTACCACGTCTAGACCTACCCCTAGACTGGGAATCATAAGCAGGATAAGTCCATCCCTTAGTAGGCCAATTTCTACTAAACTTGGAGGCTGCACCTGCAAAAATCCTTAACAGTTTGCATAGACTTAGCCTTGTCCTCCATTTTCTTTAAAACTGCTTCCACAGGCGAACCAAACAACACATCAGACTGCAAAGGAGCATCCAAAATCCTTGTTTTAACATGCTCGGCTAAATTCTGATCTCTCAACCAGGCATGCCTACGAAGAACAGAACCAGTGGCAGCCACCCTCGAGGAGGCCTGCACAGCATCAAAACCACACTGCAAGGAATGTTTACCCACCTGTTCAGACACATGAACTAAATCCTGCAACTCTTTACACTCAATACCTTCTGCCAGAGCATCCACCTTAGATTTCAATTGTGAAAGGAGGTAATTCTGATATTTTAACATGTGAAACTGACAATTCAACGCCCTCATGGCTAAAGTGGAAGAAGTATACACTTTCTTTCCCCATCTATCCAAAGCCCTTGCCTCTTTATCAGGAGGAACAGGATTTTTAACAACAGAGGCCTTCACCCCTTTAGGCCCCTGAGACACAGTTTCCGGGTCTGCCCTAGGACTCTTAAAAAGATACTTATGAGCTTCAGGCACCCTATAGTACCTATCCGGTTTAACTGGGGCAGGAGGCAAAGAATCAGGATTCAGGGAAGCTTCTGCAAAAACATCTTCCACCACATTCAGAACAGGAGGTATAGCTAAAGGCCTATGCTGGGGTAAAAACATGAATTCCCTAAGCCTCTTTCTGGAATCAGAGAAATCTTGACCTTCCCATTTAAAATGCTCCCTCATGGAATGCAGGGTCTCTGAAAATGAAAAATCCTCAGGAGGAGAAGCTGAAGGAGTAGAATCATCCACATCAGAATCAGAATAAGGAGGATACTCCTGCAAGTCTTCAGCCGAAGACTCAGAAGCCTCCAAACAGTGCTCAAAACTCTCAAACTCAGGTTCCACCCTAGGCCTCTTATCAGGAGGGGGCATAGAACCTCTAATCATAGTAATCAAATCCTCTGCCATTTTAAGCATATGTTTCTTAGGCAAAGACCCTGAAACACTAGGAGAAACCCCCACTGAAGCTACACTTGGCCTGCCTCTCAAAGAAGCCTTGGAAACAGAGGGGGAGGCTCTAACCACCTTAGGAAGAGAGGGAAGAACAGCCACCTGAGAAGCCCCCTCAGCCTGGCCTACTTCCTGAGAGGATACATCCTGTAACAATAAAGTCTCTCCTGAGACTCCAAAGAAACATCTGGCAGAACCTCCGGCTCCACTGAGCCTTCTAAAGAACCGCCGTCAGGGACTGTCGGTTCTTCCACTCTAGGCTTTGCTGCTTTGTCCTTGCGCTTTTGCCCGAAGCGGGCGTCGGAGCATCCGGCGGCATTTTATAATTACAACGCTTCCCAAAAACTAACCTGGCACAGTCTAACCTCCTCTTAATAGTGCGTTTGTTAAATCTAGCACAAGAGCGGCATCCAACAACGCCGTGCTCAGGCCCTAAACAAGGTATACACAAAGTATGGTAATCCCTATGAGGTATCTGTTTCCCACAAGAAATACAGTTATTCACTTTTTCTGACATCCGGTTAAATACTGAGGCAAGAAAAAACCAAAATATTCTAACGGGTACTTAGCCAACTTTGATTCGGTCTGAAACTCTGACTTCAGAAACTTTCAGAACGCCAACCTGCACTCGCAAAATTGCTTCTGCATCGGACCATGCAGCAAAAAAGACTGAGGATATGACGTCGGTCATGCGCATTAGTACCCTGACGTACTGACGTCAGTCTAATGCGCCCTGACCGCCAGCCATATACTTTGGTATTCGGGCCGACTGGACAGCGGACTACCCAATAGTTAGGACTGCAGCAATGTGGAATGAAGAACATCCAAATATAGTGGTCCATTAAAAGAAGACAAAAGTAGCATTGATCATTGAATTTGCTACACCCAGTGACTACAGTGTCTTGTGTACAGAGAGACACAAAGTTATAAAATATCAGGATTTGCAGACAGAAATGAGAGCAATGTGGAAGAAGGATATCCAAACAGTTCCAGTAATAGTAGGAGCGCCGGGTCTTATAATAAGACTCTACAATTGTATTTAGATATGTTACAAATACATGTAACTCCATATGAATTGCAGAAGAAGTCATTACTGGGCAGATTATGGGTGCTGCAATGAGCACTTCTGGCTAACATCAAAGATTGAAGCAATACTAATTTCATGAACTTTAATCAAACTTTGACTTAGGAATGGGGTCTATTAGAAACCCAAAAGACTTGGAGAAATTAAAAACAAATGGAGAATGAAGGCATTTCAGTAGTTACTCAGACTTGGTTTAAATCTAATGAGAACACCCTGGCAGTGGAGGACTACAATGCCTTTCACACATTTATATCACCTGCTGTACAGGAAGGGAAGAAATGTGGAGGTGTTTCAATTTACATGAAAAACATACACACCTTAAGGCTAGTCAGTCAATCCATTAGTCATTATGATCCCCTTCAGCTTCTCTATGTCTAAATTACCATAGGCAAAGTCCTATATCATATCCTTGCAAGCTATAGGCCTCCCTCCATAACCACGGAAAACTTTTACATGCACTTTAACATACTGGAGACACTCTCCATTCAACCCACACCATATTCATGGGTGACTTTAACTGCCTCATTATAGAATCATAAACCACCCCTAATATGCATGTACAGAGACTTCTGGACTTTGTAAACACAAATACCCCATACCAGCTACTACATACAACCACTAGAAATGAGAACATCCTTTACCTGGTCCTCTGAAACATGGAAGATGGTTACACAGCTCAAGTATATTGTTCTCACTGGTCAGGTTGGACCATAAAGCGGTCTCCTTTGAAAAAAAAAGAAATATGGAATGTCAGCTAACCTTAACTTTTAGGAATTATTGCAAAGTTGCTACTAAAATTCCAAGTTTCCCAATCCCTGAGAACACTACTGCCTATGTGGAATTGCTTATGGAAGCTCTGTACTGAAATAGCTGTTACCACAAGTGCAGGAAGAACTCAAAAAAAAAAAAAAAAAAAAAAAAAAAAGGATACCCCTGTGGAATGCAATCATCAACAGATTGTACAACAAAAGGAAGAAAATTGTGTCAGAAATTAGGAAGTTCAAATCCTAGCAAGGTAAAAACTCCCTTTTCAATTTAAACAAACAACTTAGGGGGACTTATCAATTCTACCAAAGTCAAATATGAGGCAAAAATAGTCTGCCAAGCCAAGGACAATCACAAATCTTTTTTTCAGCTATGTTCTCAACCTCAAAGGCAGTACATGACAACATACTGAATTAGTTGTAAATGTAGCAATGTGTACTGTGACGTAAGATACAGCAAATCTACTGTCTCACAAATTTAGATCCAATTTTACCCTGCTTCCCCAACACACTTAAGTAAATACCTACAACTATAACTACCCCAAATATCACCAAGGAACAGGTCCTCAAAGTACTCTCCAAGGTTAAGAATACTGCATCAATGGGCCCCCGACAATATCCTGGGATGCCTCCTTAATAGTATGAAACTTAAATTATTGGGTCCACTAGAATTACTATTTAACCACAGCCTTCAAACAGGCTTTGGGCCAAATGAATGGAGGACTGCAATTGGTTATCCCTCTCCTCAAGGCTGGGTCAACCACAGAAAGTTGTAACTACTGACCCATGAGCTTGACTAATCTACTATGTAAAGCCATGGAAAGAATAATCAAGGGAATGTTAAATGACTTGATGATGATATTAAATAATAATATAGAAATGTACAGACAATAGATCTGACTCAATATGATTTTTGTCAAGTGCAGGTCATTACTAATTACCCTGGTGGACTTCTTGAAAGAGTCATGAAAACAATGGACAAGGGAAAAATCATGCATCCTGCCTACCTTGACCTAGCCAAGAAATTTTACACAAAACCTTTGAATTAGTTATTAACCCCTATGTTATCTACTGGATAGCCAGCTGTCTCACAGATGGGACCCAAGATGTTAGGATAGGGGAGTATACCCCTACAAAAAGACTTGTATGGTATACCTCAGGGCTCAGTTCTCAGTACTGGGGCTGCTCCGGTTTGTCATCTACTTCTATGAAGTCAAGGCTGACATCATAGAACTTTGACTGACCAAGTTCACAGATGATTGCAAAGTAGGTGCAGTCATTGAATCTCCCAAAACACAGATACACTACAAAAAGGCTTGACACAGGCTAATACTTGGTGCTGGAGTGACTGCGACAAACTTAATGACAAGAAGTGCATAATAGCATTTTTCAATAAGATGGTCACCCCTGCAAATAACCACATTGATAAAATACCCCTAAGAGTAGATCAAGTAGTCAGAGATTTGAGAACGCATGTAGACAGTGACTTGGCCTTTGACCATCATATGTAAGAACATCATTATATGTTGCATAACTTGTGAGCAATGGTATTTTTATTTATTTTTTTATTTTGTCTTTGTTTACCAGGGAGAAAAGCTCCAACATATTACACACATTTTAAATAGACATTCAGTATTAAACATGAGCAGACATTAAGTAATATACATGAACAGTTACACATACATTTGCTAATTAGATTCCATTCATATGAAAATAAATGCAAATGTTACAATATAAAAGATATTTAGGCATTAGTAGATGTTGAACATTGAGCGTTTGAAGAGGTAATATTGGTGGTTTTCTCAAATAGATAATAGATCATGTGAATACTGTTTAGAAATTCAAAGAAATAAAGGTGAGAGAATGAACTAGGTAGGGAAGAATATGTTAATATTATAATTAAGAGGTGGAATATAAAGTAGGTTCATAGATAATTATATATATGGCTATCATAAGGTTTATATTTGATGTATAGAGGTGGAGGAGAGTAGTGCCACAAAACAATGTATATAACTGGGAGATGCTAGTAAAATGATTCAGGTATTGGTGAGGACTGGTTGTATGGCATAGGATTTTGAAAGAAGAGAAACTGTTTTCTATAGGTCAAGCTGAAGAAAACAGTGACATTTACCCTGACAACATACAAGAACAGATGTAATAATTTTATAGTTAAAGCTTTAGTTGTGTTTTAAACATCTTTATATTCTGAATGGATTTCAGTAGTAGTGGGTTATGTTTCCACAGTTTAGCTGTACTATTTGAATTTAGAGAGTCACCTGCAGTATTAAATTATTTGGTTACAGTGATTACTGATTTTTGTCTAGATCTTTTGGGGTTTAGTATTCTATTAACTTGTTAAGGGTTGGACTATTTTCTGACTTATAGAAAAGTCTGTATTGTAGTTAGCTGAAAAAGAGCTAGGTGATATGATATTTCTATCCAATTTAATTCTCTGAGGGCTATGTAGTGGTGTGTTCTATTGTTGTAGTTTACTACAGATTTGGTTATTTTATTATAACTTTTCTAAAGTCTTAACAGTTGTGAGACTTGAAGATTAATGAATATTGGGGCAGTATAAAGGAAAAATGCCACTAAGAATATAGAGGATATACATTTTCTGGCTATATCAATGAGGGAGGTTTTTACTCTGCATAAGTTACCCAGTTTTTGATGATTTTTTTCAAGCACATGTGATATATGGTTGCCGAATTTCAACAGGTCATGTATGATGACACTTAGTACTTTTGGGTGGTTTGCTAGTTCTGTCATGGGGCTGTTTGCAAACATGATAGTGAATAGTGATTCATTAGAAGAGATACGTTTTGGGGTAAAGAGCAGTGATTTAGTATTTTTAGGGTTTAGAAGCAGTTATGAATTATTTAGCCATGTTTCAGTTGATAAAAAGGATCGTTGTGCAAGGTGTTGTAGTTTATAAATAGATTTAGAAGAACAGATTAGGGTCGTTTCATCAGTGTATTAAATTGAAATAGCAATTAGTAGCAGTGTAGACGTCATTGATGAATATGTTGAAAAGTAATGGGCCTATATAAATCCTTGTGGGACAGCAATACTTACTGGCATGAAGGTGAAATTCCATGTTTTGGATTGTGTTTCAGAGGTAGTTATGACACCATTGCAGTGACGAATTGCTGAGCCCTAAGGATGAGTTTACATAAGTGATTCTGGTGGGAGATGTGAAGATATGTAAAGGCTGCCAGCCTAGCTACATAGAATTTTGTAGTAATTCTATGTCATTGTAAATATGAATATAATCCACAGGATTGTCCTTTTAAAATGTAAGAAAACTGTGTTAAATGTTGAACTTCAAAAATGTAACCACAGTGCACTCTGCTGGAAGAAATCTGATAAGTCAAGCATTGTATGACTGTTTGATTTCAAGGCTCAGAGACATAATGTCTGGACTGAGGAATTCCTTCTATTGTTTTGAGACCAGAGTTAATTGCTAGATTTTACATATATAATGTGTTTTATTGCTGTAGTTTCCTGACGATGTGCAAGATCAAAGAAATGTTAAAACTCTGAGTTTCTGTTAGCCTGGGAACCAGAGAAGAATGATGTAATTTAAAATGAGTCAGCAGTGATGTATTATTTTAGGACATCTCAGAAAGAGAGAGAATCAGAGCATTTTATATTTGTCTTCAGAACTGACCACTCACCAGCACTTGCTTTGCTCTGTCTGTATGTAAGTAGGATCTTAGACTGTAATGTTTCTCTTAAGAAACAGATAGAAAATAATAAGTTTAGACTAGCTGTTTTCTATATTTATGTCAGACTATTCTACAGTATTATTTTAAACATTTCCTGTGATTTGTGAACTCTTGACTAGCACTGTGTTGAAATGAGAAGATTTGTCTTGTGTTTTTATTATTTATTATTAAATATTTTTAAACCTTTCAACTGTGGCTATTTTGTGTAGAGATACTTTAAGCTCTAGAGTATATTGCTTGTATGTAGTGATACTGTACAGAGCCACTCCAAATAAGCCTTGTTGTTAGTCACGCTTGCAATTGGATAATACTATTGCACAGTAATAATGGGACACCTTTTGGGAAGGGCCTTATTGGTAGCTGATGGATGGGGGTTCTGGTGGCAGTGGATTACTACCTTATAGCTTGGACAGAAGGGGCACAGCTAGTGAACTTGTGCCAGCTTTCCCCAGGAGTGCCTGTGTGGTTGTATATAAATAATATCTCAAAGTGTATGTGTGTGTGTGTGTGTGTGTGTGTGTGTGTGTGTGTGTGTGTGTGTGTGTGTGTGTGTGTGTGTGTGTGTGTGTGTGTGTCAACTACTTGTGTCGGGACACAAAGCACTGGTTGGACAGATGGAATGCTGGGAGGACTTGGCTTGGAACCCTGGCTAAGGACTCCACTCTATAGCTGTTCCAATGGGCAGACTTACTGGTGATCTGGAGAGAAAGGGAGAAACCAGCCCCAGACTGAGTGTGATCTCTGTGTGCTCTTAAGGGAAAATGTACTTTACTATGTGTGTATTTGTTATTCTTCCCAATGTGAACACCCCTCACTGGTGTTAGTGGTGAGGATTGAGGCTTCTTGATTACTGGGCCAGTGCATGGATATCACAGGAGACAGTATTAAAAATGTTTGATATGTTTAATAAGATAGTGGAGATTATGCTTCTAGCATTTTTATGGGTGTTGACATTATAAACAAAATTCGGCAAAGCAGTAGTTGTGTTGTGAAGAGTACAGGAGCCATGTTGGGTTGAATACACAAGCTGGTTATCTATTGGATAGTAGAGAAGGTGCTTATGGATACAATTTTCGAATGTTTTTAATATGGGAAATAACATTGCAATTGAGATATAGTTTGAAAGATCTGTATTTTCTTTTGTGCAGTGGAATACTGAAATATTTTTTCCACAGCGAGGTGACTTTATTTTCAGATATAAATCAATTTATCAGAATTAAAAGTGGACATGCAGTAGCATCAACTACTATTTTATGATATTTCTCAGATTGTTGGGGGCAGTCATAGTAGGCTTTCATTTTTCAAGTATTTTGATGGTATCTGTGGGAATTGGTTAGAAGGAAAAATGTTGTTGGAGGTTGTTTGATTGAGTTGGGACCCTAAGAGCTTGATTAATTGCCTATTTGGTTAATGACTTACAAGCTGTAAAAAACTGAGTATTGCTCTGATTGGCTTTGGTATCATTTTGTTTCTGTGTATTTGGGGACGACCATATAGCTTACCATGGATTTAACAGTTTATTGACTGAAGCTCCTAAAACATTTTGATTATTAGAGTATATTTTGGATTGGCTGAGTAGTAAGTTTTCTAATCTTTGATGATAATTTTTTGTTAGGTTTCATAGTTGTTCATATGCTAGTAAAATAGGTGCTGATTTATTCTGTTTTTTTCCCCCAGACCTTTCATGCTTTGTCTCGTTGTTCTAATAGTTGATTAGTTGCTAAGGTTTGTCATGGGGGAGTGTTGGCTTTGTCTTTTTCTGTTCTGGGAGGGTAGGGGTGGGCTAGTCAGTTTAGAACACATAGGAAGATTTTGTTGACCTCACAGACAACAGCATCTATGGGAAGAATTTTTAGGGAGTCCTAGTTAAGGATATGTGGTGTATTAATAAAACTGTCTTCATGAAAGGTAGTAAGTTTTCTTACCAGGCTGCAGTGATGTGATGTGTAGCATTTGTTTTGGTACCTTTTGGTGCAGATTGTTAAGGGATCACTTAGGCTGTTCATAGGATGATATTTTATTTGAAGAGGAGGCTGGGATCCAGTTGAAAGCTGATTGGCAGTGGTTATATCTAGATTGTGTGGTTATAAATTGGGTGAACTTGTACAGATGTATATTATTGGTTCATTTTTCTGATTGTATGGTTTTCCATTCTATACTAACATTACTCAATATGGTTTCATGAGGGATTTTTGAGGAGACTCAGCAGAGAATGTCTTCCAGTGTTTTAGCATTGTTACCTGCGTCTATGTATACACCCATGATTATTAATGGATTCCCTACTGAAATATAGGCACTCAAAATGACAAGTGCTGACGCAGTGAAAAAAAGGCTGAAAATATACAGGCGAAGAGCAAATCTTGACGATTGCTTCTCTTCTAAAAAATCTTTCCTTTATTTTGGGGGTCTGCATAAAAAGTAGGCAAATGAATAGTTTGGTTTAAAGCCACACTAGAAACAGACCTTAGGCATAAAGGAGGAAGGTGCGTAATGATACCCTATCCTTATGGAGAAAATCAAAGGCTGCTACTCCCATGCCATATAAGACAACTCAGACCCTTCTTTGCAGAAGCAATAGCCAACAAAAAAAAAAGCAGTCATATGACAAGTATTTCCAGCAAAGCGGTAGCCTTGAGCTCAAATGGTTGAGAGTAAGTTTTCTAACACAAAAGAGAGATCCCAGGCAGGAGTAGGTCTTCATGGGGGTGGGGGTATCTTTTGCCCCTCTAAACTAAGAAAACAAGAACAAGGATCACGAAACAATGAACAATCATAGTGAGCTGAAATTGCTGAAATTGCTGCAACATGAGAAGAGATAGAGAAGTTCCAGCACTCCAGTAAGATATCAGCCACATTCAAATTAGGCAAACTTGTTGAGGAAGTTGAGACCTGCTGTGTTTTCACACAGAATATGCCTGTTAGATGAAGTGAGTGTGTGAAGATTGACAGCAGATGACCGACCTTCCTTCTGATATAGAATGGAATCAAAAAAGGTAAAGGCCATGGAGGCTTCCAGACAGACTCCTTAGTGGTGGGTAGTGTTGCAGGGGCCAATCTGGAGCTCATAAAAAATCATCCTTGTTGTCTTGTCCTGACCTTTTGGAGCACCTTTGGAAGGTGGAAGGCATACAGAGGTGGAAAGGCACTGAAAATTTTTCATGAAAGAAAGAGCATCCCCACAAAAATTTTTGAAGGCAAGGTATTATTTGAATGACAGTGTCAAAATCCTGGCAGTGCTGTGTCCCATTTTTTTTTACATCATTGCAGCTCCCTCATATGCAGTTTTTTGAGAGCACCAGAATACCAGAATATGAGATGCCTGCTTTGAGGACTGTCCTTGCAGTCAGCACGGAACCGGATGAGATAGTTGATGGAGTAATGAAATAGATAGATTTTGTTGTCCGGGGTTAAAAAGCCATCTGGCTGCTTATTCAGTCTCACACCCAGAAAGCACATGTCTTGAGAGGGTACTAGACTGGACTTATTTTTGCTCACAGAATACCCTAGGCATCTTCTAGCACTGCCCTATAACATATTCATTCCAGAAGGTCAGTTAGGACTGCAGCAATGTGGAATGAAGAACATCTTCTTTTTATAAGGGCGTCTTGTCTCCTGAACCCTATGAAGTGGGTGGCAAGCCTTCCACACTCCGTTAACTTATGTATACTAACTCCTAGACTGCCATACCTTGGAGGAAAAGGAAATATCCCGAGAAATATCATCTTGAACGTAATATAAATAAGTTTGCTTTTTCAGCCAATTAGTCTCCATGTTTCAGGACTTGCTTTAGTGGGTCTCTACATTTCAAATGGTTAGCTTGCAATTTCTTGTAGGTGTCTAGTTTTAGCATGGTTAGTAGGATTTTTGGGCTACTGGGACCCTGCTCTGTACTGTTCATCGAGTCTTTCCACTGGTCTAAAATAAAAGGTAAAATAAAGACTGATGTGCAACTTCTGTGGTAGAGAATAACAGCTTGTTTTAAATCATATTTGTGCCTATCTGTCCTATTTATATTTGGTGCTGCTGCCTTATGTTTCATAACTAGTCAGTCAGTCCACAGGCAGGAAGAGATATGACTCATGTTCTTGTTTATAACCCTCTAGTTTTTAACTAATAATCTTTAGGTCATATAATTTACAGTGCCATATTTGTGAGAAAACAATTTACATAGAACACTGAAAGGGAGAATATTAATTTTCATACAGAGAATGCAGAGCGTTGTTGATGATTTAACAAGCTATAGTTGACAAACAATCCTTTATAAACAATTTGTATAAATCTGAACACTAAACAAATGTAGAAGAAAGATCACCATATTTATTATTGTTGGCATAAATAATTATGTTTCCTTACTAACTCAGACAGCTTGAGTAACTTTATACTACTGTATAAAACCAGATTTTCATTACAGATTTTTGTCAGCTTTACTAGTGAAGTTTGTCTACATCATTCTCTAAATGTACTGTTGGAGGAGTTTTTCATTACAAAAAAGAAGAGAGTGAAAGAGAAGCCATCTTTAATGCCTTCAATTAAGCATCTCAGTTTAAGAACTTGGCCTGGGATTGAGAAAGGCTTTACTTCACTGCAGGATAGTAGGAGACTCTAACAGATTTTGAAGTGAGATAATCCTGGGTGATTCCAACACTGCTTTGCCACTGCAGTGGAATGCAATCTTTGGCAGAAGCATGGGCAACAGTCTTGACAATGAAGCCACATGCAAATGCGTTAGTCTGGAGGTATGAGTAATAATACTCAGACATTTTTGTCTCCCTTAGAAATGGCACCTGCACCAGAATAGTGCAGTAGAATTATTATACTGCATATTTTGAACAAGAAAATGAAAAAAGATGCACCATAGTGTATGCCCTTTCACTCCAATGGATGGTTTGAGGCTCATAGAGGAGCTGCATGTAGGTACAACAAAGCTGTGTGTTTGTGTGTGTGTGTGTGTGTGTGTGTGTGTGTGTGTGTGTGTGTGTGTGTGTGAGACTGCTGAAAAGTATGTTCATAAAGTTATAGTAAATGTATATACTTCCATTTCCCAGGTGTTGGGAATATAATTTGTTAGACATCACTTAGCAGTTAATGAAAGTATGTCACCAATGGTATTAACACATTAAGTTTGTTGCTGGATTTAATCTTGAAAACTGAGTTTGCTTTTATTTTGTAATAAACATTAAATCTGATGAGTGGTCATACAAGGAGTGATAACTCTTGGTCTTACTGATAAAGTACTTAGAAGGTGGGAGAGGGATTTATTTTTGTATGGAAGTATGAAGAAGACAGAAGACAAATGTAATCAGGGGAATGCCCAGAACTGGACAAGTATTTAATAGGTTGAATAAAGGCAACAATGGAGATAGAAATTGAAATTATCAACCATTTAGACCAATTTATAGTGGATTCTGTAGCAGTTGAAATAATTGGATGTTTGTTGAATGATAGATAATGCACAGGGGAAGTATATTTTGTGGCAATTAAAAAACATAATGAGAGAGTAAATAGTAGTTGAAATTAGGATGGAAGAGGAGAAAATTACTTGAATGTTTAAGTAAATATGGAACATATTTTTATGCTTTTACAAAGAGCTTTATTTATTTATTTATTAATTTTTTTTTTACCAGAAAAAGTCCAACTGGGCAGGAAAAAAAACTTTTCATTGGAAGCCTCAGGTGATCAGCTCCATAGAGACTATAAATATAACATGAGTCTATAAGAAATTACATTAAATGCACAATTGCGATGGTTGTATGTGCACAAAAAATTAATAGAATCCCAGCATTGAATATTTAAGAAATAACCCACGCCTGGGTGTGGGTAATGCTGGATTTTCCCACGGTTGCTGTGGTTTGGTCACAAGGGTGAAGCCTGAGTGGCCAAACAAAGACAACTGTGGGTAAATCCAGCATTACCCACACCCAGAAGTGGGTTATTGCTATTATACAATGAGATTATTTAAGAAACAAAATATTTTTCTTAAATAATGGCATTGTATAATGCCTCCTTGCTGCCCTTCCGCAGCTGTCTGGTATTCTGCAGCAGTTCTGATGTACTGTGCATGTGTATGCTTACGCAGTACATCAGAGCTGTGGGTGGAAGCAACGGAGAAAGCAAGATCTCAGTTGCTTTTTACAAAGTGTCTCGCTATGTTAATGGAGTTTAACATAGTGAGACAGCTTTAAAAAAAGCAACGGAGAATCTCTGTTTAACATAGTGAGACAGCTTTACAAAAAGCAACGGAGAAAGGAAGATCTCCGTTACTTTTTTTAAAGCTGTCTCGCTATGTTAAACTCCTTTAACATAGAGAGACAGTGTCTAAAAAGCAATGGAGATCTTGCATTCTCTGTTGCTGTAAAAAAAGACTTATACTAATGGAAAAAGTGCAGGCAACCAGACATTTTTCCATTAGTATAAGTCTGATTTACAACATGCGTGCTGACCAATCAACGTGCACGTTTTGGAATATTAATGGGGGGTCATTGTATAATTACAAATAAACATAACAAAAAGGTCATGCAAGATATAGTGATCGACAGAAATATCAAGAATTGCTCAGGTGGAGAAAGATTAAAAAATTAAAATTGAGTTTATTAGTAGGTTGTATTAGCTGTAGTTAGGGAGATTTGTACGTATAGTGTGCCATAGCAGACAGGAAGTGGAAGACATAGTAGTGATTGCATACTGTGCTTACATTAAAAAGTGGTAGTGGAATAGTCAGTATTATATTTGCCTTATTTCCTAGTGTTAGAATTAAATGAGGAGATGCTGAGTGTCAGAGCCAGATAAGACAGTAAGGATAGAAAGAAGAGGTAGATGAATAACAACATAAGAAAAAGGTTTTTAGGTTAAGCAAGAGTGTTAAGATAAAGATAGTTAATGGTGATGGACAAAAACATTGTTAACTTAGCAAAAGTAGTCTTGTACAGAGATACTGGAGATAGAGTAGGAATATTTATATTATACAACAACCCCCCCATTAATATTCTAAAACGTGCACGCTGATTGGTCAGCATGCACATTGTAAATCAGAGTTATACTAATGGAAAAAGGTCCGGTTGCCCAGACTTTTTCCATTAGTATAAATCATTTTTTAAAGCTTACAAAGACATGCATCTAGAGCCTTTCTCCCTGGGCGTCCGCTGAAAATTGGCTTCGTTCCAAGTCGGACTTTCCCGGTTAACAAATGATAAATAAATAAATAAATAAATAAATAAAAGCAATGGAGAATGCAAGATCGCCGTTGCTTTTTACACACTGTCTCACTATGTTAAATGAGTTTAACATAGCGTGACAGCTTTAAAAAAAGTAACGGAGATCTTCCTATCTCCGTTGCTTTTTTTAAAGGTGTCTCGCTATGTTAAATGGGTTTAACATAGGGAGACAGCTTTAAAAAAAGCAAAGGAGATTCTCCATTGTTTTTTTTTTTAAACTGTCTTGCTATGTTAAACTCCTTTAACATAGCGAGACACTTTGTAAAAAGCAACAGAGATCCTGCTTTCTCCGTTGCTTTTCTCAAAACTGTCTCGGTATATTAAATGGGTTTAACATAGCGAGACAGCTTTAAAAAAAGCAAAGGAGCTTTTTTTAAAGCTGTCTCGCTATGTTAAACTCCTTTAACATACAGAGACAGTTTGTAAAAAGCAACAGAGATCTTGCTTTCTCCATTGCTTTTGCCCACAGCTCTGATGTACTGCGTAAGCATACATATGCGCAGTACATCAGAACTGCCGCAGAATACCAGACAGCTGCTGAAGGGCAGCAAGGAGGCATTATACAAATTATTTAAGAAAAGTAGTTTTTTCTTAAATAATGTCATTATAATAATAACCACTTCTGGGTGTGGGTAATGCTGGATTTACCTACAGTTGTCTTTGTTTGGCCACTTGGGCTTCGCCCTCGTGACCAAACCACACCAACCGTGGGTAAATCTAGCATTACCAACACCCAGGAGTGGGTTATGGCTATAATAATTACAGGTGGTTTAGTTGAATCATACATTGAAAAGTTGGAAACATTTATGCCAGTTTAGTTAGTGTGCCAGTCAGAGATGATATTTAAGTTGTGAGAAGTTATTCAGGGGTTGAGCAAGAGAAAAAACAACAATATGACAGGCATTTCCTAAGACCAGTTTTGAAGGTGAAGATGTTATTAGCCCTCCTTAGAGAGAGTGGGATTGATTTCCACATTTCAGTGACATAAGTTGGGTGTAAGGCAACTCCTCTTGAGTTACTGGACTTGTGAATATTAAAAAGAAGTTTGTTTTGTGTATTGTAATTGTCTTGATTGTACCAAATGTTGAATTGCTCCTGTGAGAGTTGGGTATTTTTGAGGACTGTGTACTATACCATGGGATACAATTAGCTGAGAGTAGGTGAGATAATGTTTAGTTGCTTTGGGGCAATATAGTGCTGTGACCTATAAGGCAGACTTGTAAACCATGCAACTTTATTGTAGCATTATTCTACATTAAATGTAAGTGTGGCCTGTAGACCTGTCAAGATCAGAGAGCCAGAGGAATGGTAAGAGGAAAGCAGATGCCAAGGATTTTTGAAACTGTGTTTGATTCTATAAAGCGACACAAGTTTCTGGTGTGTTTTTTGATGGTCACTGAATAAAAAATGCTTAAGGATGGATCATAAAATCTTTGGATTGTTTTGATGGGTGTCCTGGAGTGTGGTTTAAAATTGTTGTTTATTATTACAGAGGTATTTGTAAGTTTTGAGGTTTTGTTTTGTTTCGTGCTGAGACCAGGATTTCAAAGCCTTGTCTCTAGTGGTTGATTTATTTAGCCATGAGACAGGGTTGGCTTTGACTCTCTTGACTCTCTCTTTCTTCTACCAGGGGCCTGTTCATTAAGAGTGCTGAGAAATACAGTACTGAATCATCAAGTGGAATGTTTTTAGAATAGACCAATTATAACTTTGTAATGTGAATGGAAAAGGTTTTTGATTAAAACGTGATAGGTAACTGTGAGGCTTAGCCATATGCATGCTTATCATCATTATCATCATCATCATCATCATCATCATCATCGTCATCCCCCTTTTCCCCATTTTTTCTACATGTGGGTCAGGGTATCATGTTAACTGTTGCCAGCTCTCTCAATTCAGTGCCACATTCCTGCCTTCCTCAACACTCATGATTGACTATCGCAGATCTTCTTTCACACAATCCATCCACCTCTTTGCTGGATGTCCTTGTTTCCTCTTACCTTCTTCCTGTCTGTCCCAAATCTTCCTCACCAGATTGTCTTTTGCTTTTCTGCACGTGTGCAAACCACCATAATCTGTTCTCGGATATTTTCTGCAATTGGAGCTACTTTGGTTTCTGCTCGTATGTATTCATTTCTTCATCTGTCCCACAGTGTGCATCCTACCACCCTTCTCAGGCACTTAATTTCCATCACCTCTAGCTTCTTCAACTGTTTTGCCTTTACTACTCAGGTTTCTGTACTATACAGTAGTACTGGTCACACCACTGTATTGTGCACCTTACTTTTCAGCTTCTTTGGCATTCTTCTGTCATAGACTACACCTGACACTCTATGCCAGTTGGCTGCAGCCCCTTCTGATTCTAGCTTTGACCTGTTCATTCAGACTTCCCTTCTCCTCAACCACCTCTCCCAGATACTTGAAGCTGTTTTCCTGTTCCACTGTATTCCCTTCTATCTCTATTCTCGGCTTCTTCTGATTTCCCCAATTTGCTGCCATTACTACCATCTTATCTGTGCTTAATTTCATCCCATGTGCCTTCAGTTTGCATTCCATTATCCTATCCTTTGCTGAAGTTCTAACTCAGAGTCTGCCTCTAAGGCCACATCGTCTGCATACAGCAACTTTGTTGATCAGTCCCCTCTTACCTGTTTGCTAATGTAGTCTGTCACCAGTATGAACAACAGTGGGCTATGAGCTGACCCCTGGTGTACACCCACTCCCACTGGGAACCCCTCTTTGAGGCTGAATAATATTTGTACTTGAGTGATTGGGTCCTTGTACATAGCCTGCACTAATTCTACCAATGGTTCTGGGACTTCAAACCACCAGAGTACTGCCTAGATCAGCTTTCTTAGGACCTTGTCACATACTTTTTCTAAGTCTAGGAATGGCCAGTGGACTCTTTCTTCATCTTTAGCTTCTTCTCTCAAGTATCTGTCTGACTGCAAACATTGGGTCAGTTGTGCTGCATCCTGATCTGAATCCGAACTGCTCATCTCCCATCTTACATTCTACTACTCTGCAAATCTGTTTATCAGTCATCCTCTCCAGGACTTTCATACAATGTGATAGGAGTTTGATGCCTCTGTACTGCCCACAGTTGTGGATGTCCCCTTTGTTCTTGCACACTGGCATGAGTATGCTTATTCTCCAGTCATCTGGGATATGCCTTTCTCTCCACACTGCTATTAGTACCTTCAGGAGCCATTTATCCACTATCTCACCCAGCATCTTTATCATATCTGCTGTGACCTCATCTGTGCCTGCTGCTTTCCCTGACTTAATTTTCCTTAGTGCTGCTTTTACTTCTTCTAGGGTGAACTCCTCTTCTTCTCTCATCGTAGACTGTTTCTGAGACAGTACAGCTTCTGTGGGGTTTTCTTCATTCAGAAGCTGTTGGAAATACTCCTTCCATCTGCCTTTGATGTCCTGTGGACTGGTGAGCAGGTTGTTGCTGGCATCCCTTACGAAGGGTGTCTGACTATCATGTTTATCTTTCTGTCTTTGCCTTGCAACCTGATATAGTTTCTTTGTGCCACTTACTGAGCCTCTTTCCAGAAGTTGGTAGAGTGCCGCTGATGTCCTATTATTTGCTATTGCAACTTCTTTCTTTGCTTCTTTATTAGCCAACCAGTAGTCATTCCTAGCCTGGTCAGTCTTTTCTACCTCCCACTTCTTCCTGCACTCCTTTCTTTGATGACTTTCTGGACTCCTGCATTCCACCACCAGCTTTCCTTATGTCCCTTATTTTCATACCTGGCTCAGCCACATGTCTTTTCTGTAGTCCTAACACATGCTGTTTTTAGACGCTGCCATTCTTGTTCAGCTCCACCTATTTCCTTCTCTTCTTGGGGTGCTAGAGCCCTGAGTAATTCCTTGAACTGTTGTACTTTCTTTCCACTCAACTTCCAGGTCTTCAGCCTTGTTGTTTGTTGACCTTAGAACCTTCTCTGACCACTGCTTGCAGCTGATTGTGGCAACTAGTGGTTTATGCTGAGGGCCGACTCTTTCACTGAGGATGACTTTGCAATCATGGATTCTACCGCAGTGCCTTTCCTTACTAGGAGGAAGTCTACCTGAGTTGTATGTTGGCTACTCTTGTATGTGATCTTGAGACTGTCTCTCTTTCTGAACCATGTGTTGGCTACTATCAAGCCATTTGCCAGACAGAAGTCTAGAATGGCTTCTCCTTCTTTATTCCTGTTGCCCCACCCATGTGGACCCAAGCAGTACTCATATTCTGTTCTGTCTGTGCCGATATGTCCATTCAAGTCACCCATTAACAACACCAATTCAGGTTGTCCTGCTTTATCTAGTAGGTCATGCAACTGCTGTCTGAATGTATTCTTTTCCTCACTATCACAACCCTGCTGTGGAGCATAGGCTGAGATTATGAATACTGCCCTATCATTACACATTATATGCATTATATGCATGCTTAGTCTTGTTAACAAATTTTGCACAATGATCACTGATTTTATCTGGTAGAATTCCCTGAGGATGAAAAATTGGTAGAGGTGGAGCAAGTGTCCATTCTAATAAGGAAGCCTTACTGCTTTGCTTGGTTCTATCTTGCCTGGGTGTTAACGAGTTGAATAAAGTCATGGAGGTTTATATTTTTTAGGGGGGATTTGGAAGTCAAAGTAAACTTTATTGTCATTTAGAACTAAACACATGTAGCCCAAATGAAATTTTATGCATCAGCTCAATTCTTGAGATTACAAAGGAAAGTGAAACAACACATACAAGTAAAGGAATAGACATAACTAACAAATACAATACTACTCTCAATACATGCAAGAAAGAGGAGAGACATTTACCAACACTCATATATGAAAAGAATATTCTCCCTTGAATTAAATTGACTACTCTATTTAAAGTAAAACAAAACACACTACAGATTGAAATGCCGAAGTTATTTGTCTAATATTGCACTTGAGTGAGTTAAATGATACTATGGATATAATAAATAAATATTGCATTTATCTGGAATATATGCAAGCATACATTGAACAAATAAATAAAAATGCAATAGTGCCTGAGTTCAGAAGTATAATCACTGTAGGGTAGAAACTGCTACTGAATCTTGTAGTCCTGCAGTGGATGGTGCGATATTTCCTGCCCGATGCTAGATGTTTAAACAGTCCATGAGCACGATGCATGCTGTCCTCTATTATTTTGGTGGCCTTTCAGATGCTTCTTACAGAATAAAGATGTTATATTGATGGAAGACTGGAACCTGTTACCTTCTCTGCAACCCTCACCAGTCTTTGTAGTGCCTTCCTTTCTGTAACTGTGCAGCTTCCAAACCACACTGTGAAGTTGCAGGTGAGGATGCTCTGTCACACCTCTATAGAAGGTGGAGAGAATATGAGGTGGAAGCTTAGCTTTTTTCAGCCTTCTTAAAAAAGTGGAGGCATTGGTGAGCTTTCTTGACCAGTTGGCTGGTGTTTCCCGACCACAAGAGATCCTCTGATATATGTACACTCAGGAATTTTGTACTCCTGACCCTCTCTACACTCTCACCATTGATCCTGAGCACTGCATGGTTTGCTCTCCTTTTCCTGAAGTCAATGATAATCTCTTTGGTCTTGATTACATTTAGGTCAAGGTTGTTCCCCTCATACCAACTGATCAGAGATGACACCTTCTATTTGTGCACCCTTTCATCCTCATTTGCAATGAGATCCATGACTGAGATCTCATCAGAAAACTTGATGATATGATTGAACTTGTGCTTAAAACAGCAGTCATGTGTCAGGATGGTGAGTAACAGTGGGCTGAGAACACATCCCTATGGAACCCCGGTGTTAATTGTGATGCACTTTGATGTGTTCTTACCTGAACACACCTTCTGTGGTCTCTCAATCAAGAAGTCCAGGATCCAGTTACAGAGATGTTTATTGATTCATAAATGTGCCAGTTTTTCTATCAGCTACATTGGTACCACCATATTACATGCAGAGCTGAAGTCTATGAACAGCATCCTCACATAGTTATCATTGCCCTCTAAATTCTCAAGGGAGATGCGTAGTGCTACTGATATGGCATCAGCCATGGATCAGTTAGCTCTACATGCAAACTGCAGAGGGTCAAAATCGAGAGGTAGGCATGATGAAAGATGCTTTTTGATAAGCCGCTCAAAACATTTCATAACAGTGGATGTCAAAGTGACTAGTCTGTAGTTGTTTGGGCTGGAAGGAGTTGTTTTCTTAGGTAGTGGGATGATGTTAAGTTCCTTGTAGCCTGAGGGTACTTTTTGCCATGGCAAGAGAGGTGTTAAATATTTCCTTGAGCACTGTGCATAGTTGATCAGCACAGCCTTTTAACACCTTGCACAGTATGTTGTCTGGGCCAGCAGCCTTTCTGGAATTCAGTCTCCTGAGCTCTTCTTGCCTCCTCTGTGCTGAGGCTGAGTACAGCATCCTTCTCATCAGTGGGTAGCTTTAGTGCCATCTACCAAAGAAGATGTTCAAACTGTCCAGGAATTCAATGATGTCCTCACACTGTGCTGACATGATTTTGCAGTCATTGATCTTCTGTATGCCTTTCCATAGTCCCCTTGAATCCTTCATATCTTCAAAGTGGCTCTCATACTTTCTGCCATACTCCCTCTTAGCCTCCTTTATACCCCTCCTCAGATTACCTCTTGCTGCACTTAGGACTGCTTTGCCCTTAGCCCTGTAAGCTTTCTTTCTCTCCTTCAGAAGCTAATATACTTTATGGGTGAGCCGTGGATTCTGGTTAGCTCTAATAATGATACTCTTGGTATTTGTTACCCCATCAACACAGTTTGAAATGTATGCCATCACTATCTCAGTGTATTCATCAATGTTCAGGTGCTGATCCACTGTGGCTGCTTCCTTGAACATATCTCAGTTGGTTCTCTCAAAGCAATCTTGGAGGGCCTCCATAGCCCCCTCAGGCCATACTCTGATTTGTTTCTTTGTGGGTTTCTGTCTAACCAGTGCAGGTTTTAAGCTGGCAATAGCAAGATTGTTTAATGGTCAGAATATCACATTTGTGGAAGTTGCACTGCCTTATAAGCTTTGTTTAAGTTTCTGTACACCTTGTCCAGGATATTGCCACCCCTTGTAGGAACATCCTCATGCTGATGGTAGTGTGGGAGCACTCCATTCAGATCTGCTTTATTAAAGTCACCAGCCACCATGTGTGCAAAGTCAGGATATTTGTTCTGCAGCTCACCCATGTGATTGCATAGTTTATTTAGAGGCTCAGTGGTATTAGCACTAGGTGGGATATACATCACTGTTACACTGATCCCACTCAGCTCCCTGGACAAGTAAGATGGTCTACATATAATGGACAGGAAATCTAAGTTTTCACAGCAGTGTGATAGTATGATTTCACAGTTTCTGCACCATATTTTGTTAACATAGATGCAGACTCCACCTCCTCTGGCCTTTCTGCACAGTGTATGTTTTCTGTCTACACGAAACAGCATACAATTCTCTAGATTTACAGCACTATCATTTATCTTGTCATGGAGCCACATCTCAGTAATCAGAAATAAACAAGAATTTCTCACCTTGTTTTTGTTGGAGGATTCCAGTCTCAAGTAGTCCACCTTGCTATCCAGTAACCTCACATTAGCTAGCAGTATAGTTGATAGCACAAGCCTGTAGGGGTTTGCTTTTAACTTTACATCAATACCAGCTCTGCAACCTTGTTTCCTTGTTCTCTGACTTCTCTTTCTCATTTTTCTTCTGCAGCATATTCCAGAAACCTCTTCTACCAGTTTCATATGTAAAGAGTTGGAATACCTAGCTGTTGTGGCTTTGTGCAAGTAGTAGGCCCCAGATACTCTGCAGACTTCAAGGCATCAAACCAGCAACATGTAGATGTTGACTGTTTAATTTCTAGTAACTTCTGTCTACTATAAGTTATTGTAACTTCAATTGGAAGTGCAGAAACTGATTTTTTTGAGATTTTCTGTGCAAAAGAAGACAAAATATGTATATCTTTAGAATGAGCTGACACAGCAGCAGCCACACAGGGCGTCATCATTTTTTTTAAGTGAAAGTGAAAGGTCCAGATGGGATGTAGGGAAGAATTCTGCATAGCTTTTGCATTTATTACAGTTTGAGGAATGTGATGACTGGCTCAACACTGCTAAATTGTGGTCTAGTATGTGGGAAGTATGTAACCTTTAGGAGGTTGGAATAGATAATAACACCGCCACCACCTGTTTTCTTTATTCTGTCAGTTTAGATTATATTACAGCCTGGTGGGAAGAATATCTTCATCTTTAATGTTTGCCTTTAACCAAGTTTCAGTGATTGCTAATATATCAAAGAAGAGGCATAGCCAAGCACAAAATTCTACTAGTTTACTGCCAATGCTGTGAACATTTGTATTGACTAGTTTTGTCCAGTACTGTCAGCAAAAGTTTGTTGAGATACAGATTAGGTTGAGTAGTCAGAGCTGTTAGTTTGGGGATACTGAGTTGTGGGTTGGGTTGTAGTGGATGAGCATTCTGTGACTGAGCTCAGTTTAGATGGGCTGGGATTAGGGTAACTGTCTCTACATAGGTGTACTTTTGGTATAAAAATCAATGTTTCAGGGAATATCTTAGTTTTTAATCTAGCTTTCAGTTTGGTTTTGGGTAGAGTGAGTGAGCAGTTGGGATATTTTATTCTGAAGAGATGAATAAGATGCATAGCAGAGGTTTAGTGCTATACTGAGGAATGTACAGGCAGTGGTGTACTTAAGAAAAATGTGATTAGGAGATGACAAATGGTGTATAAACAGATGATTGTGGTGACACTATTAAGGAGAAGGATTAGGAAGGTAAACATTACTGATGATGTGAGTGTCAGATTATATGACAGGGATTTGTTAGTGTGCTATAAGTTAAGCAAAGAAGATAGTATAAAATGGAAGAGGATGGAGGAGAGCAATTGCGCTTTTTTTTGTGAGTAAAGGAGGTAATGTGTTGCTGTAGGCAGTAAAGATGTTATAGACAGATGAAGTGGATGAGAAGAGGTTATTGTAAAATAGAAGATGGGGTTGTTGTTACAGCACATTATAGAGGCAAGTGGTCAGGTTAGAATTTGGTGGGAAAGTATTACTGGAGTAGATGCAGGTATGAGGGTCTCGTGGGAGTGGGTTTGTGTAACAGTGTTACTATACGGGAGATTTGATTAGTTGATCATTGCTGTTATTGATTTGTTGATGATGATGTCTGTTAATTGCAGGGCTAAGGGGCAATAGGATTAGTTTTCCTTGTAGGAGGAAGAAATTGGATTGGTAAAGTAATGCTGGGGCGGAGTTAAAGACAATAAATGTAGAGTAAGAGTGGTGGTGGGAAGTAGGATGGGGTATAGGAATGAAGTGAAGACAAGAGTAGTGAGGCTCAGCATAGATGGAGGCAAACCAGACAATGTTGGCAAATATGATTTCAAACAAACCATCAGATGGAAGTGTAAAAATAAACAAAATCTATAGCGAACCAGGAGTTTAGAATTACCTTACTGTCCTGCCTAGAAGTAGAAAAGGTGCATGAAGATTGAGATGGGTGATGGTGTGGAGAGAAAGGCTGGACATGTTGGCATTTAAGACGGGGCAAAAGGTGGAAGCAGTAAAGAGAAGGCTAAAGTCAATGACAAGTAAAGTGAATAAAAAAGAAATTAAATGAGACAATGACAGAGCTGACCAGGAATTACAGATCTAGGGGAGGGAAAATGGGATAAAGGAGCACAAACAGCAGAACGACTGCGCCTTCAGAGGAAAAAAAATAGGCAGACAATAAAGGCCAGGAAGTAAAAGTCAGGCAAAGAATGAGTGAGAAAGAGAAAGTCTGAAATATGGTAGTAGCAGAGAAAATAAGAAACAAATAGGAGATGCAATCACTGTGTAAAATTGTGAGGAGAAGAAAATAAGCTGTACAGAGCTGATAGACAAGATAGCAGAAAGAAAGAGAGACAGAGAGAGAGTAGTGAAAGAGTTAAAAGAGTAAAGATGGTCTTTTATACTTTGCAGGAAGTTCAGAGCAGAAAAAACTAAAAAGTAGAATTGAGCCTTACATAAATGCCTCAATGGATAATTCTTATTTACAAGTCTACAGATTCTATGGGCCTACAAAATGGTTACTGAGGGAAGAGGTCCACTATTATTGTGAAGTTCAACACTGAAGCAGTGGTATACCAAAATAGTGGGTGGAGGGCTCTTAAGATGTTTAAAATCCTGGGAAACGTATATCAAAAACATATATAAATAAACTGTATTTACAGCAAAATGTGCTGAATGTAATTATTATAAAGTGTGCGTGTGTGTGTGTGTGTGTGTGTGTGGGGGGATACCACAGATTAAAGAAGCAAAAATGGAGAATAATAGCAGAAGCTAGAGCAGTCTTACAATACCTTTCCAGCAGCATTAATTAGAGAAACAATAATGACGGGGAGGAAACATGTCCTTTTCTTGGCTGGCTGGCTAAAACACAAGAGATCAGCTTCAAAACAGGACAACACAAGTTATTCCTACTAAATCTAAGCTTCTCTAGTAGGCTGTCTGATTACCACCTAGCTTAACTAATAACATGCATAGGTTGCATTCCCCTAAAAATAAAATCAGAGAGGGACAGCAGAATCTGTTTTAACAACGGATTAAGAAATATGATGAATACCTGTTAGCAGAAGGAACACTGAGGAAAAACACAAATAACCCACAACTATTTGAGTGAAATGATTATCCCATAAAACACATTAACAGTGCAAAACTAACAACAGAAACAATAGTGCCCAAGCTTAATATTACAGCAATAATATACAGGAATAAAATGTGTAACTGAAATTGTGATAGCACAAGCTTCTTTAAGTGCTTAGCAAGTGATCTTTTCAACGTATCATTACTGTGAGTTTATTTCTAAGTACAATTGCTTTACAGAATAACATGTTTAACAACAGTAGTATGTAATGCCTGACAGAGTAGCAGTGCTAAACCAAACACTTTGGGAAGTTTTAAGAAATGACCAGGTTACATTCTCACAGCATGCATAGTAAAGCTAACACAAACACTTAGGAAAACAATTATGGTAGTTCCACATTCCTGAAGAGCAGCCAGTAAGTAATGCCTGACATGTGTTAAAACAAATAATTAACAACCTTCAAAGCATTTTGGGTAGTTACTACACAGCATGTGAGTGGTCAAGAAATTAGAGTGGATTTCAGTAATTCTTCCAAATGGCAGTTAAGGGACAGGATATATGAACATATATATCAAATATCCACCAGTAACACAAACAATGCATTATAGAAGCATTCTATTGTATGCCCTAGTTTTTCTGAATTTGAGTTTGCCATACTAGAAAGAATGTTGCAAAACCCTAGAGGAGGTGACTTTAGAAGTCATATTGAGGAAAGAGAGGCAAGGTGGCAAATTAGGTTACAGGCAAGTCAAGACCCAGGACTTAATGATAAGATTTCCATTAAGCCCTTGTTGCATAAGAATGAAGTCTTAATGAGATTGTTTATTTATAATTTTTTTAAATATTTATAAGAGTTACGTGTTTTTTTCACACACAGTATATTTTATTATAAATTATTAAACCTATTATGCATACTACATGTTTTTTTTTTTTTAAAAGCTGTATTAAAGAATGTGGAGCTTTTTTAACTTAGTTTTTAAATGTGATACATTGTATTTAAAATAAGGACTGTGTTCCTTTATGAAGCTAATTGAGTGATGTCAGCAAGTATTTTAGTATTTAAGGGGAAATGTTAGATGTTGTGTTAGAGTCTGATGAAATCCCTACTTAAAGGGAAGAAGGTGCTCAATCTGAACTTGTGGATCGTGTTTTACAATAAGCAGGAAGAATTGTGTGTATCCGGCTGCAGCAGTATATTTTCTTTTTTTTTAGTGACTTTTTACACTGCTTTTGGCTCTATGTTTGTGGTTGTTAGTTGGTGTTGTGGAGCCATTGCAGCATAGATTCACTTGAGGACATACCTACGTTGTTTTCCCCTCTGCATCATGATGAACTCAACCGAGTTCATTCGGAGCTGGCTATAATAAAAGGGGAGCTCACTAGACTAATTGAACTCCTTACCTAGCCAGAAGACTCGAGTAAAAGAGGTTACAGCAAAAGGAAATGGCATTCGTCCCCTGATAGTGATGTCATCAATTTTGGGACTAGGGAGGAACAGTTGTTGAATGCTGTGAGTGGAGAAGATATGGCGGATACAGGGAAGGAGTTTAACAAGGCTCGAACGAGTCCCCATGGCATGGTTATCTTTCAAATAGTCAACGCTGGGGAAAATGAAGAAATGAGGACTGAGGCGAAGCCCAAACAAGCAGGTACTGTTGTTTTGCAGCAGGAATGCACTGATTTTGTGACTGGCCAAGCTCACAGTAACCATAGGGATGTTTATACTAAAAATGGATATGCGAATGCGACTAGAGGACATGTGAGTAATCATGAAAGAACTGACGAACTACATAATGAGACTGGAAATGTGTTAGGGTTCGATTATTTGTTGGGGAAACAGTTTTTGTTTCGAGATAACATTGATTCCTATGGGTGTATGGAAAACAAGTGATGTCAGACTGAATGGGACTCTTAAACATATGATTTTTTTCATTTGAATCTAAAAGGAATGTTATTAAAAAATTGCAACTTGAAAATAGTTATCTGTCCGAATGTGTAAAGAAAAAAGTAGTCCCAAAGGGATTGAGTGTTTACAAATTTCCCTTCGGGATTGACTACGATGACAATTTGATAGCAGAATTTGTAGAAATGTTCAACAGACATGGGTTAGAAATGATGGAAAAAGTAATGATGCTAAGTTAAGCCTGCTTATTGAACAAGCTGAAAAATTAGATCAAAAAATTAAAAGTGACCTTTTATTTTCAGAGCATGAAGGATTGTATTATAAAAAATACAAAATGTGGATTTTAAGTGCAATAAGTTGTTTGAAATAAAATGTAAAAAAAAATGGAAAGAGATTTGAAAGAGTATAGGGAAAATAGGGCATACATTTTATAGGATGCTAAGAAGGGAGAGTCATTCAAAAATACAACAGGAGGTTATACCAAAGTCTATCAAAGGAAGCAAAGGTATGAGAGAAATACAAGAGGAGATAATAAGGGTTATTTTGATAGACAAGTGCATGAACCACATTCTTTTCTATATCGGCAGGAATGGGATGTGGGGCTGGAGCAAGAGAGGGGTCAACAGGAAGAATGGAGGAACAAAAGCAACAGGAACAACAGGGAGAGATGGTAGAGAATATTATTCAAGATGGGATTATTCACACCTTTCAAGGATACCATATTTATAATTTCTCAGGAATTGATTTAAGTAAGGAACACTTTTTCCTGTATACGAAAGGGTTGAAATTTGTCCCTTCTAGATATTTTGATTATACGGAAACAATCATAGAGTTAAAAATGTTCTTAAGAAAACTAAATTTGGCATATATGTTCCATGATCAAAATATATGTGAGAGGAGTAGGCTAAAAAATGAGCCTAAGGTTAAGAGTGTATTTAACCCACCCCTAGATCCAACTTTGAACATCATGGAAAAATCAATCATGGAGGATGTTTATAGGTTAAAAGCTAGAGAATGATACAACCCCACAATAAGAAATTAGAGTGAGAAGGAAAATTAAGTTTTGAAGGAGTTGAGAAATGACAAGGCGATTAGAGTCATGCGTCCTGACAAGAGGGATGGCACAGTTATATATGACACCCTTCAATATTCGCAAAAAAATTTTGAAATGTTAAATGATTCATCTACTTACTCACCATCCTCTATTAATGAGATAAATATTAGTCAATGATGTATTGATTTTTATTTAGAGGAATATTTAATAGAAGAGAGGATTTCACCTGATTTATACAACTTTTTGAAGGTAAAGAACCAAATAGTGGCTACCATGTTTGGGATCCCAAGATCCATAAGGGGCTTGATAATTTGTCTTTCAGACCAATAGTGTCCAGCTGGGGGTCTAAAACTTACCCCTTTGGGGTGGTGATAGATAAATGGCTGAAAAAGCAAGTCTACAATGCAGAACATTTACTTAGGGATTTGTAGGACTTCCTAGGGAGGATTGGAAAAGAATTGTGGGATAAAAACACATTTTTTCTCACTATTGATATTGCAGATTTATCCACCTCAATTCCAAAAAAGGAAGGAAAGGAATTGTTTAATGTGAGTCTACACAGGAATACTAAACTCACGGATGAGAAGATAGATTTGATTATTGAATTCATGGAGATAGTATTAGACCACAATTATATATTCTTTGAAGGAGAATATTTTAAACAACACAAAGGTGTAGCTATGGGGCCTCTTGTGCCCCCATTTATGCCAATTTAGTTCTGCTAGAGTGGGAACATAAAAAGGTGTTTAAGAGTGAGTTTTTTCAATGCATGAATTTGTATGTAAGGTTCATGGACGATATATTTATTTTATGGAAGGGCCCCGAGAATAAGATTCAAGAAATGGTTAAGTATTTGAATGGAAGTACTGATTTTTTGAGATTTACACATGAGTACAAAGATAGTGATATTAATTATCTTGACACCCATATTCAAAAGGTGAATAATAGTTTTAAATCCACGGTGTTTAGGAAACCCACTTTTAGTAACTCATATTTACAGTACACCAGTAGTCACCCTCCACATCAAAAAAATAGTATTATTAAAGGGCAACTCATTCAGGTAGCCAGAATGACATCCAGTGAGGAAGATGTGGATGAGGAATTGCATAAAGTAGCCAATGTATTTAAGGAGAGGGGGTGCCTTATTAAAGTTATTTTATAATATGTGAAATATGTAAAGAATGAGTGGGGAAAGAAATATAAGCCCCTGTTAGGTAACCCAGGTTGTATTATTGAAGACAAATATAGTGAGAGGGAAGTAAACAAAGAATTTGAAAGAGCTATGGTGGTCCCCTATAGTGGTAAGGCTAATGAGGTAAAAAAAATAGTAGAAAATAATTGGGCCATCTTAAAGAATAATCTGAAGTTGTGGTTGGTAGTGGGTTCTAGACCCACTTTTGTGTATAAGACAGGAACAAACTTGAAAAAATGTTTTGAAGAGGTACCAAAAATAAGGGAAGGTATGGTACGACAAAATGTGGTACTTGTTCCCAATGTAAATATATATACACAGAGGAGAATGTTATGATAGGTAACACTTTAAAAACCTGGGTGAGATGTGATCGGGGTAATTGTCAGACTACAGGAGTGGTGTATTTGGCTATATGTAAATCCTGTCCCAGTTTTTATGTAGGTAAGACTGAGAGGCGGTTAAGGGACAGGATATATGAACATACATATCAAATATCCACCAGTAACACGAAAAATGCATTATACAAGCATTCTATTGTATGCCCTAGTTTTTTTGAATTTGAGTTGTCATACTAGAAAGAGTGTTGCAAAACCCTAGAGGGGGTGACTTTAGAAGTCATATTGAGGAAAGAGAGGCAAGGTGGCAAATTAAGTTACAGGCGAGTCAAAACCCAGTACTTAATGATAAGATTTCCTTCAAGCCCTTGTTGCATAAGAAAGCAGTCATGATGAGACAGTCTATTTATTATTTTTTTAATATTTATAAGAGTTGTGTTTTTTTCACACACACTATATTTTATTATAAATTATTAAACCTATAATGCATACTACATGTTTTTTTTTTTAAAAGCTTTATTAAAGAATGTGGAGCTTTTTTAGCTTAGTTTTTAAATGTGATACATTGTATTTAAAATAAGGAATGTGTTCCTTTATGAAGCTAATTTAGTGATGTCAGCAAGTATTTTAGTATTTAAGGGGAAATGTTAGATGTTGTGTTAGAGTCTGATGAAATCCCTACTTAAATGGGAAGAAGCGCTCAATCTGACCTTGTGGATCGTGTTTTACAATAAATTGAAAGACTAATGTGTATCCGGCTGCAGCAGTGTATTTTCTTATTTTTTAGTGACTTTTTACACTGCTTTTGGCTCTATGTGTTAAAACAAATAATTAACAACCTTCAAAGCATTTTGGGTAGTTACTACACAGCATGTGAGTGGTCAAGAAATTAGAGTGGATTTCAGTAATTCTTCCAAATGGCAGTTAAGGGACAGGATATATGAACATATATATCAAATATCCACCAGTAACACAAACAATGCATTATAGAAGCATTCTATTGTATGCCCTAGTTTTTCTGAATTTGAGTTTGCCATACTAGAAAGAATGTTGCAAAACCCTAGAGGAGGTGACTTTAGAAGTCATATTGAGGAAAGAGAGGCAAGGTGGCAAATTAGGTTACAGGCAAGTCAAGACCCAGGACTTAATGATAAGATTTCCATTAAGCCCTTGTTGCATAAGAATGAAGTCTTAATGAGATTGTTTATTTATAATTTTTTTAAATATTTATAAGAGTTACGTGTTTTTCACACACAGTATATTTTATTATAAATTATTAAACCTATTATGCATACTACATGTTTTTTTTTTTTAAAGCTGTATTAAAGAATGTGGAGCTTTTTTAACTTAGTTTTTAAATGTGATACATTGTATTTAAAATAAGGAATGTGTTCCTTTATGAAGCTAATTGAGTGATGTCAGCAAGTATTTTAGTATTTAAGGGGAAATGTTAGATGTTGTGTTAGAGTCTGATGAAATCCCTACTTAAAGGGAAGAAGGTGCTCAATCTGAACTTGTGGATCGTGTTTTACAATAAGCAGGAAGAATTGTGTGTATCCGGCTGCAGCAGTATATTTTCTTTTTTTTTAGTGACTTTTTACACTGCTTTTGGCTCTATGTTTGTGGTTGTTAGTTGGTGTTGTGGAGCCATTGCAGCATAGATTCACTTGAGGACATACCTACGTTGTTTTCCCCTCTGCATCATGATGAACTCAACCGAGTTCATTCGGAGCTGGCTATAATAAAAGGGGAGCTCACTAGACTAATTGAACTCCTTACCTAGCCAGAAGACTCGAGTAAAAGAGGTTACAGCAAAAGGAAATGGCATTCATCCCCTGATAGTGATGTCATCAATTTTGGGACTAGGGAGGAACAGTTGTTGAATGCTGTGAGTGGAGAAGATACGGCGGATACAGGGAAGGAGTTTAACAAGGCTCGAACGAGTCCCCATGGCATGGTTATCTTTCAAATAGTCAACACTGGGGAAAATGAAGAAATGAGGACTGAGGCGAAGCCCAAACAAGCAGGTACTGTTGTTTTGCAGCAGGAATGCACTGATTTTGTGACTGGCCAAGCTCACAGTAACCATAGGGATGTTTATACTAAAAATGGATATGCGAATGCGACTAGAGGACATGTGAGTAATCATGAAAGAACTGACGAACTACATAATGAGACTGGAAATGTGTTAGGGTTCGATTATTTGTTGGGGAAACAGTTTTTGTTTCGAGATAACATTGATTCCTATGGGTGTATGGAAAACAAGTGATGTCAGACTGAATGGGACTCTTAAACATATGATTTTTTTCATTTGAATCTAAAAGGAATGTTATTAAAAAATTGCAACTTGAAAATAGTTATCTGTCCGAATGTGTAAAGAAAAAAGTAGTCCCAAAGGGATTGAGTGTTTACAAATTTCCCTTCGGGATTGACTACGATGACAATTTGATAGCAGAATTTGTAGAAATGTTCAACAGACATGGGTTAGAAATGATGGAAAAAGTAATGATGCTAAGTTAAGCCTGCTTATTGAACAAGCTGAAAAATTAGATCAAAAAATTAAAAGTGACCTTTTATTTTCAGAGCATGAAGGATTGTATTATAAAAAATACAAAATGTGGATTTTAAGTGCAATAAGTTGTTTGAAATAAAATGTAAAAAAAAAATGGAAAGAGATTTGAAAGAGTATAGGGAAAATAGGGCATACATTTTATAGGATGCTAAGAAGGGAGAGTCATTCAAAAATACAACAGGAGGTTATACCAAAGTCTATCAAAGGAAGCAAAGGTATGAGAGAAATACAAGAGGAGATAATAAGGGTTATTTTGATAGACAAGTGCATGAACCACATTCTTTTCTATATCGGCAGGAATGGGATGTGGGGCTGGAGCAAGAGAGGGGTCAACAGGAAGAATGGAGGAACAAAAGCAACAGGAACAACAGGGAGAGATGGTAGAGAATATTATTCAAGATGGGATTATTCACACCTTTCAAGGATACCATATTTATAATTTCTCAGGAATTGATTTAAGTAAGGAACACTTTTTCCTGTATACGAAAGGGTTGAAATTTGTCCCTTCTAGATATTTTGATTATACGGAAACAATCATAGAGTTAAAAATGTTCTTAAGAAAACTAAATTTGGCATATATGTTCCATGATCAAAATATATGTGAGAAGAGTAGGCTAAAAAATGAACCTAAGGTTAAGAGTGTATTTAACCCACCCCTAGATCCAACTTTGAACATCATGGAAAAATCAATCATGGAGGATGTTTATAGGTTAAAAGCTAGAGAATGATACAACCCCACAATAAGAAATTAGAGTGAGAAGGAAAATGAAGTTTTGAAGGAGTTGAGAAATGACAAGGCAATTAGAGTCATGCGTCCTGACAAGGGGGATGGCACAGTTATATATGACACCCTTCAATATTCGCAAAAAAATTTTGAAATGTTAAATGATCCATCTACTTACTCACCATCCTCTATTAATGAGATAAATATTAGTCAATGATGTATTGATTTTTATTTAGAGGAATATTTAATAGAAGAGAGGATTTCACCTGATTTATACAACTTTTTGAAGGTAAAGAACCAAATAGTGGCTACCATGTTTGGGATCCCAAGATCCATAAGGGGCTTGATAATTTGTCTTTCAGACCAATAGTGTCCAGCTGGGGGTCTAAAACTTACCCCTTTGGGGTGGTGATAGATAAATGGCTGAAAAAGCAAGTCTGCTATGCAGAACATTTACTTAGGGATTTGTAGGACTTCCTAGGGAGGATTGGAAAAGAATTGTGGGATAACAACACATTTTTTCTCACTATTGATATTGCAGATTTATCCACCTCAATTCCAAAAAAGGAAGGAAAGGAATTGTTTAATGTGAGTCTACACAGGAATACTAAACTCACGGATGAGAAGATAGATTTGATTATTGAATTCATGGAGATAGTATTAGACCACAATTATATATTCTTCGAAGGAGAATATTTTAAACAATACAAAGGTGTAGCTATGGGGCCTCTTGTGCCCCCATTTATGCCAATTTAGTTCTGCTAGAGTGGGAACATAAAAAGGTGTTTAAGAGTGAGTTTTTTCAATGCATGAATTTGTATGTAAGGTTCATGGACGATATATTTATTTTATGGAAGGGCCCCGAGAATAAGATTCAAGAAATGGTTAAGTATTTGAATGGAAGTACTGATTTTTTGAGATTTACACATGAGTACAAAGATAGTGATATTAATTATCTTGACACCCATATTCAAAAGGTGAATAATAGTTTTAAATCCACGGTGTTTAGGAAACCCACTTTTAGTAACTCATATTTACAGTACACCAGTAGTCACCCTCCACATCAAAAAAATAGTATTATTAAAGGGCAACTCATTCAAGTAGCCAGAATGACATCCAGTGAGGAAGATGTGGATGAGGAATTGCATAAAGTAGCCAATTTATTTAAGGAGAGGGGGTGCCTTATTAAAGTTATTTTATAATATGTGAAATATGTAAAGAATGAGTGGGGAAAGAAATATAAGCCCCTGTTAGGTAACCCAGGTTGTATTATTGAAGACAAATATAGTGAGAGGGAAGTAAACAAAGAATTTGAAAGAGCTATGGTGGTCCCCTATAGTGGTAAGGCTAATGAGGTAAAAAAAATAGTAGAAAATAATTGGGCCATCTTAAAGAATAATCTGAAGTTGTGGTCGGTAGTGGGTTCTAGACCCACTTTTGTGTATAAGACAGGAACAAACTTGAAAAAATGTTTTGAAGAGGTACCAAAAATAAGGGAAGGTATGGTACGACAAAATGTGGTACTTGTTCCCAATGTAAATATATATACACAGAGGAGAATGTTATGATAGGTAACACTTTAAAAAAACCTGGGTGAGATGTGATCGGGGTAATTGTCAGACTACAGGAGTGGTGTATTTGGCTATATGTAAATCCTGTCCCAGTTTTTATGTAGGTAAGACTGAGAGGCGGTTAAGGGACAGGATATATGAACATACATATCAAATATCCACCAGTAACACGAAAAATGCATTATACAAGCATTCTATTGTATGCCCTAGTTTTTTTGAATTTGAGTTGTCATACTAGAAAGAGTGTTGCAAAACCCTAGAGGGGGTGACTTTAGAAGTCATATTGAGGAAAGAGAGGCAAGGTGGCAAATTAAGTTACAGGCGAGTCAAAACCCAGTACTTAATGATAAGATTTCCTTCAAGCCCTTGTTGCATAAGAAAGCAGTCATGATGAGACAGTCTATTTATTATTTTTTTAATATTTATAAGAGTTGTGTTTTTTTCACACACACTATATTTTATTATAAATTATTAAACCTATAATGCATACTACATGTTTTTTTTTTAAAAGCTTTATTAAAGAATGTGGAGCTTTTTTAGCTTAGTTTTTAAATGTGATACATTGTATTTAAAATAAGGAATGTGTTCCTTTATGAAGCTAATTTAGTGATGTCAGCAAGTATTTTAGTATTTAAGGGGAAATGTTAGATGTTGTGTTAGAGTCTGATGAAATCCCTACTTAAATGGGAAGAAGCGCTCAATCTGACCTTGTGGATCGTGTTTTACAATAAATTGAAAGACTAATGTGTATCCGGCTGCAGCAGTGTATTTTCTTATTTTTTAGTGACTTTTTACACTGCTTTTGGCTCTATGTCTGTGGTTGTTAGATGGTAAAGATTATTGTTATTTGGACACGAGCATTTTTTTTTGATTATAACACAAGACATTTTTTCTGTGTTATATGTTCACTGTGAGGAACATACAGCTGGAAGATATTCTTTGAAGATGGTAATACAGTGTGATAATGGAAGTTTAGAATGGAGTCAGATCATATACTCAGTTAGGCTGCTCAAAAGCAAAGATGGGCAATACACTGAATTAAACCCTTATTGCTGGGAACTGACTAAATACATGGGTCCTGAAGGAGGCAGGGGAGAGAGTAGGAGTAAGTGGTGACCATCTTCTACCTCATACTGGGATGAAGCAGGCAGTTCAGCATGCTGCAACACTGATACCTGCTGGATGATGAGTATCATGGAAAAGGTGGCAGGAAGGGCCAGTAGCTGACAACCAATATGTCAGTGCAGTAGCCATGATCAATGGCATATATAGATTCATAACATCCAAAGCCCTGTAGTGTAAGACACTTATACATCGAGGTTGCACTAGGGACAGAGAGAAGATAGGAAACACAGCACAGAAGAAATCATAACAGACAGCCATAATGAGGTCTTACCCCCAAAGGAGCAGATGGGGCAATTGTGTAGAGAAGGACTGATGGATGGCAGTTGTACATGTCAAAAAAGATACAGAAGCAATGCACCAAGATTGTTATATTGCTCTACCTAAATAAATAAAAAGTAAAAAAGTTCCAGCAATGGCCAGGTACCTCAGGCAAAAGATAAAACTTGTAAAAACAGCAAAAATAACACTGAGGTAAGGCTCCAGACTTTCAAGACGTTTATTATCCAAAAACACAGAACACAAACGCTTTCACCAATTAGGCTTCTTCAGGTGTACTGACATAAGATGCTAACATCTCTATTTATACTAATTAACATGTGATTTTCCAAGGAAAATTTTTAAAGGCATATTATGATAAAATAATATATACATAAAATATAAAACACATATAAAGGATATATACAAAAATTGTGTATATAAAACACATATATTTTTAACACAGAGTGGTTAATTGATTAGCTTTTAAAAGGCCCTAAAGCAGTACTGAAATAAAGTAGTTTTAGTTAACAGCACATGATAAAAAAATCAGTTGATAAAGGAGTATGTAAACAATTTATTCAGTTAATTGAAAAGAATCATTTTATTCCCTCTCATAAGGCATGCCTCTAGTTAACTGCAATGAGACATGTTTAGTATAAGAACAAGTCTAAGAAATATGTAAATAAAACAAAAGGAAAATAATGTATTCACTCATTTGCAATTAAGTAAACATGCAGATCATCGCAAAATGTGCAGTTACTATAGCAAATGAATGTACTATTTCAATTCAAAACATCTTTTAAAAACAGTAAAAAACAAAAAGGTGTTTAACTTAATTTTTGTCTCTGTTTAGAAAATCTGATTTGTTTCGTGCTTACCAACAAAGATGACTATACTTTGTCTTAGATATTTTATTTATTAAGCAATTTATTTAGCTAGCAAGTTTTCCAGTGCTGTGTTGTAGCTCTGTGTTTTTGTGAATGGTTGTACTTATAGGTTCACAGGTTCATAGGTAAGTACTAGATGATCAGTCTGCAGACCACTACAAACCTAACCAATAATCCACATCCACAATGTTGGTCTGCGATTTCTCTAGTGGTACAAGCAATACATTCTGCATTAAATATTTTTTTGTCTTCCAACCTTCCTTTTTCATTAAAAGGAATATAGGGAAAGCAGCTATGGCAGCTCAAGAATATATTTTATCTCAAAATATTTTAACATGTTTACTTCATAAATACAGCCTCTGTATAGTCAACAAGTATGCATTACTTTTAGGAGGTGCATGTTTACCTTTGTTATGATATAAGAAATGTGAGTATCTTCATTTTAAAATGTAAAGTCTTTCAGATGTTGTTCAATGAACAAATATGGAACTGTTTCCAGGCCAATCCCACTAGGATTTTTCAAAGCTGTTTCTACTATGTGTTCATTGCTACAGTTTTCTTTAGCAAGTACAAGGTAGGTACCACATTATGTTTGTTGCTATACTTACTATTTCCCAGTTTTTTCTACACTTAAAAACTTGTTTGCTTATATAGAGAAGTAGGGAATTATGTTATTTTAAAAGGGGCAGTGATGAATAATTTTAGTCTTAACAACCAGTTACAGGTCCTTCCTTTTCATACTTTTCAACATTCCCTATTTGTCTCATATGGTGATCTCATAAATATCTATAGCTATATATATATATATATATATATATATATATATATATATATATATATATATATATAGACAGTTAGCTATAGATATATAGATATATATAAAGTCCACATAACACAACCTTTACACTGTAATTCCTCAGGACACAGGTTGTGAATGGGTCAGAGATTTCTTACTTGAGCATCATATGGACGGGTCTATCATTGACCTCATAGTGTATTTACTAGAGTTAATTCTGAGTAACAATTATTTCTTATTCAATAAACAATTTTACCTTCAAAGAACGGGTGTTGCCATGGGGTCCCCGTGTGGAGCCACTTTTGCAAACGTAGTAATGGCTCATTGGGAAAAGAAATTCCTGTTTAAAGACAGTTTATTTAAGGAAAGGGCCACATGGTACACCCATTATTTGGATGATATATTCATCCTTTGGAGAGGGGACATCGACTCAGCCAGAACATTTATTGATCACATCACTGGTTTTACTGATTTTTTAAAGTTTACTTGGGAGTTTGAGCCACATAGTATTTCATATTTGGACATTGAATTAACTAAGTCCTATTGTGATAAACAATATACATCTAAGATATTTAGAAAGGCCACATACTCCAATTCCTTTTTACATTTCTCTAGCTGCCACCCCTTCTCTCAAAAGAGAAGTGTGGTCAAAGGTCAACTTGTTCGGGCAGCTAGAATGAGTACCTTAGATGATGATTTTGTGAAGGAATGTGCTTGTTTAAAGGAAATATTTTTTAAGAGGGGTTACCCGGAGTCTCTTATTGACCCTTTAATTAAGGAAGTTCAGAACAAACGTTCTTTAGGTATTTTTCAACCATTATTAACCTTTAGAGAAAATATTAATGTAAGTTTAATTGATGAGAATGATTGCTATATTCCTAGTGTCGACACCTATGAGCTCAGTTGTACTGAACAAACTTGTAATTCGTGTAGTAGTGCTGACTATAGAATTAGTTTTATCACTACTTTTTCTATGGATGCTTACTTGGTAAGATCTATTGTGAATAAAAATTGGTATTTTTTGGCTGAGGATAGTTCTATAAAGAACAGTATATGTGATTTTCCACATTTTGTATTTAGGAGAGGCAGAAATTTGAAAATGTTGTTGGAGAGCGGACCACCTAAAATTTATGGTCCTCATTGTGGTATGTTTAAATGTGGAACATGTAGGTGGTGCAAATATGTAAAAGTAACTAAGCAAGTTAGTGTAGGAAATATGTCTTTTTTCATTAAGGGCAAATTTAATTGCAACACCATGGGTGTTGTTTATTTAGGAATATGTACTTGCTGCCCAGCATTTTATGTAGGTCGTACTGAAAGACATCTCAAAAATAGAATTTATGAGCATATTTATGCGATAAATAAACTAAATTTAAATAATGCTCTTGCGAGACACATTAATTCCAATCCCTCACATGAATTTAATTTTGTAGTGTTGGATAAAATTATTGAAAATGAAAGGGGTGGTTCAAGTGATTTAAAACTGGATGAGAAGGAATTAATTTGGCAAATTAAGTTGAATGCAGCCTCAAAGCCAGGTCTAAATGAAGCTATTTCATTCAAGAGTGTTTTAAAACTGAGAGCCTTATTGAGATGAATTGTATATTATGTATATTTATTTATATATTCATACATTTATATATTTATATCCTTATTTTTAAATATGCATAATATTTTGATGTATTAAATTATGCTCAATATCTTAATAGTGTTACTTTTGACTATATATATATATATTTTTAAAGTTTATAACATTTTAGTGTGAGCCCTTTTAAATGTGGGCTTGTCTTTTGTATTTGTTTCATGATGTCATCGTACTAATTATGTATTTAATGTATACTTCACTCATTTGTTAATTGTCTGAAGAAGTTTGCTGAATTAGTAAACGAAAGCGCTTACTTTATTGAGTTCTTCTGTGTGGTTTATTCTCCAATTTGTTCTTATATTTGTTCACATAACACAACAAACCAACATTCTATATCCGCTGCAATCACTATTTCAGAATTTATTTAGTTTTCATCCAAATTTTTATAAAATAACAGTCTAGCTCTTAATACAGACAAAATCAGCAAATACATCTGTAATCTATAGCTGTTCATTTGAGTGACATTAATTTTAAGTGTTCTAGACGCGCCTTATATAAACATCAGTGTTAACATACTTCTGCACACTTCATTTTCATAGGACTTGATACTGTTGTTGGTGATGGTTTATCTACTTTCTCCAAACATAAATTATTGGACAAAAAGGAAAGATTATGGATTGTAAATTTCAGAGCCATGTATAAACCTGGGCTTAACAAATACTGGTAGAAATACTAAATAGTTTTTCAAGAAGTAATGTGTAAATACAATGTATTAGGTCATTTTCATGATGACCTTATTGTTTATTAAAATTGGTTGTGAATAGATTAAAGATGTATTTGTTGATTATGCCTATATATTGTGTATATGTGCTAAAAAATTGATGCTGCAGCTTTAAATTGAGGGGATTTAATGCTGTGAGCTATATGAGCCTGGTTTGCACTGATGATGCCAGTGAGTGAAACCGTTCTGCTTTAAATGCTTGTTAAGAGTCAGACTGCCATTTTATAAAAAATTGGATGGAAACAGAATAAATTCTGAAATAGTGATTGCAGTGGATGTAGTGTGTTGATTTGTTGTGTTATTTGTATTTTGTATTTATTCCATGCATGCCTAGATGTCTCGAGTACCAGGGTTTGCTTTGTGAAAGATGTATATATATATATATATATATATATATATATATATATATATATATATATATATATGTGTGTGTGTGTATATATACATATATATATATATATATATATATATATATATATATATATATATATATATATATCTATAGATATATAAAAAACATCAGGCGGCATGATGCCAGGGCACTCCTATGGGCTAGGCTAATAAAGGCTCCAGGGCCATTAGGTTCCTGACCCATCAGACTCCCCAGACTCTGGAATAGACTGCCCATACATGTCAAGTAGAGCACCTCTTTGGCCCTCTTCAAAAGGAACCTTGATGATTGGATGGGAGAAAGGAAATTCACCCCGGGGATCACGTCAGTCGCCCTGCTAGACAGGGGTCCAGGGAAGTAAATAGTGTGGGAAGAAATAGCCAGGGAATTGTTATGGCTAGGCTTTAGAGGCCCTAGGGCCGATAGCCTAGTACCAACCTATGAACCTAGTACACACCTATGAATATATATATATATATATATATATATATATATATATATATATATATATATATATATATATATATATATATATATATATATATATATATATATATATATTGTAGGAATATTTAATAAGGGGGTGTGGGGGCATAGCCCCCCCCATTGGTGAGTTTGTTTTAGTGGTAGTGTTTGAATTTGGGATGGCCAAATGGTAACTTATCGTGTAGGAAACGTCGGTTCTATAGTTGTGGATGGTTTCACTTCATATACACGAATTGCTGAAATATCGAATTTCAGCAGTTCGTGTCCATGAAACCGAAACCTCACAATAAAGAATAAGATATGTTGAATTCGTGCTTATGCATTTACATTATCATATGGAAGTGTTTGTCTGGGATGTTGTCTGCAGTTTTAGGTGAGTGAGTGAGTGTGCGTGAGTGTTTTTGCAACTCTATGAGTGAGTTAGGGTAGGAAGGTGGAGGTATGAGTGTGTGTGCTGGCTGTGTGTAAATTTTATTTTTTACTGTTTGTACGATCTCAGAGTTAGTATATATAAGTAGGGGGTGTGGGGGTTTTGTAGTGCAGGTGTGTGTCTGTGAGGTGTTGTTTTGTATTTCACTGTTTTGTGGTGTTGGTGTTATGGTTTGTGTGTTGTGTGCTGTATGCTGTGCTTTCGATGTTGTGAGTTCGTTATTGTGCGGTATCGGTGTTCTGATGGTTTCGGCTTTATACTGTCGACATGCTGAAATTCTATATTTCAGCATTTCTGTAATATCAAGTGAAACCATATAGACAGATAGATATACACACACACATACATATGGATCCCCTTCTGAAGTTTGAAATCTCATATAAACAAATTTCATTTTTGCAAGACGAAAAATCACAAAACCTCGAATACCTGAACAGTGAGTTTTTCCTAGGGTAAGGAAACAATGTCCAACATGCCCTTTTCTCCACTATAATGCGATCCCAGTGTTGGTATATATACTTAGGGGAGTGGGAGGAGAACAGCCCACTGCAGGTGAGTTTTATTTACTATGGTGTAGGTTTCTTTTAAATTTGCACAATTGTTAACTTGCTCTGGAAAAAATTCACTGTTCAGGTATTTAAGTTTTTGCGATTTTCATCTCTTGAAAATTAATTTCAATTATATGAGCGTTTGAGGTTTAGTAGTAGATCCATATGTACAGATATATATATATATATATATATATATATATATATATATATATGGGATTGGTACTGATCCCCAAAGGAACTTTTCACCGAAGCACAAACAGCCAGGCATACTTCCGCGAAAGTGCTTTTTACCAAAAAAGCACTTTCGCAGAACTATACATGCAGCTAGAGGGAGTCGTGGAGAAATGACTGTTGTGGAGATCTTTCTATGCTGCGGATAAGGGAATATTCCCTTTTCCTCACTGTAGTGCAATCTCGGAGTGAGAATATTAAAGTAGGGGGTGTGGGGGGTGCAGGGGGGCCTTGCCCCCTGGATAAAAGTAGATTTATTGTTTTTTTTTAATGCACTTTAACTAAAGCGCTTTTTTGGTGAAAGTGCTTTTGTTAAAGCGTGTTCAGTGATTGTGGATTTGGACTATTGAACTTTTGTTCAATGGTCCTAGATTTATATATATATATATATATATATATATATATATATATATATATATATATATATATATATATATATATATATATATATATATATATATATATATAGATATATAGATATATATATATATATATATATATATATACACACACACACATATATATATATATATATATATATATATATATATATATATATATATATATATATATATATATATATATATATATATATATATATATATATATATATATATATATATTGTGTGTGTGCAGTTTTTGCATAGTGGAAACCTTACTCCATCCTCCACATCCCCTGCTGATTAAATATATCACCTCTGAGATTGCATAATAGCTGGAAAACAGAAAATTCCCACAGCCCACTGTACTGCAAGCTTGCATACAAAGCAGTTAAAAGTCTAAAAAGCAATAGTAAAAGAGCATTCTACCATCTGAATGTTTGCTGTTACTGCCTGCAGCTATATACATACATATATATGGGTGTCATTTAGGTGATCAAATTGTGTGGTAATTGCATGGAAAAAAGCCTGCACAGGTGATAAAAAAAAAATCAGAAGATCAAGTGTGAAGGCTTGTGTTCTGTGTGAGACTGAGAACAGGAGATTAGAGAGTTTGCCCTTTCCTCACTGTAGAGCAATCTCTAAACTGGTATATATCATAAGCACTTTTTTTAATGATTTTGATCAACCAATTTTTGTCAATCTTGTGCATTTTATTTATATTAGTATATGACTACTAAGCATCACAAACTCATACACATATAGACACACACACACACACACACACACACACACACACACACACACACACACACACACACACACACACACACACACATATATATTTATATATATATACAAGCACACACACACACACACACACACACACACACACACACACACACATATATATTTATATATATATATATATATATATATATATATATATATGTATATATATATATATATATATATATATATATAGGGATTCCTATTACAAGAATGAAAGTTCACTACTTCAAACTTGTAATAGGAAGCCTCACTTCTGCAAAAGTTCATTTTAACGAAAGTGAACATTTGCGTAAGTGCACTTCACCAAAAACACCGCAGCACAGTGGAGGACATAAAAAACAAGATATGTCCTCCACTATGGTGGGATAGTCACGGACCTTAGGGTTAGGGCATGGGTTAGGGTAAGGGGATAGTTAGTAAAGCTATCCCCTTACCCTAACCCATGCCCTAACCCTAAGGTTCGTGACTATCGCACCATAGTGGAGGACATTGTTATGTCCTTCACTGTGCTGCAGTCATCAATGACCTTAGGGTCCCTACTGGCTATCCCCTTACTATGACACGTGCCCTAACCCTAAGGTCCGTGAGTACTGCACGGAAGTTCAATACAACACCCGTTCGTTGTACTGAATTTTGCGTAAGTGCACTTTCGATTAAGTGCAGTTTCACTGCAGTGAACATTGCATGCACTATTTCGAATTAGTGAAAATTCGATCTAGTGTATGGAACCCATATATATATATATATATATATATATATATATATATATATATATATATATTGTCAGTGATGTTTTAGGGTATAGCTAGTGGGGACAGGGGGGTGAAGTTTGCACCAAATTTGTCAGATAACAGGTAGGCAATTACCTCAGAATAATACATATACAGAATCATAATGGTAATTGTTGTTGAGTGACTTGAGTGCAAGTGTAATTTGATAGATCCTGGCACTTGACAGGCGGCTGATCGTGACCTTCTCCTTGTCCAACTTGGTGATGGGGGATATCCGTGTGTCTCCCTTTGGAATCTCCTGTGACAAGGACATTTAGTTTTGAGGTGTTCTGCTTTAGGGACTTATTCGCTGAGTCACTGGTGTGTGTTGTTATGTGTAGTAGATTTTGGTCATGCTCTAGTATGTGTGAGTTGTTTGCCCTTGGGAGGTCTCTGGTCTTTTGTTACGCTTTTAGTGAGTTCCTCTGTGTTTGTGGGATTAAGTGTCATGATTTTATCTTATGTGAGAGGAGAGGCATGTCTGCTGACAACCTGATTGATGTCTTGTTTATTGCTACACGACAGGACTGATTTCACTTTCATACCATAATTACATCTCTCACATACTGTATTTGTTTGCTAAGGTGCAAGTTGTTGCCCATATACATAAGGCACCAGGCTAAACAAGGAGAAGGTTATTGTCAGCTGCGTGTCGGGTGCCAGGATCTGCCACATAACCCACGCACTCAGGTCCCTCCACAACAAGTACAAATATGACTCTGTCATTGTCCATGTTGGTGTGAATGACCTGAGACGTACCTCCATGGACTACATGAAAAGAGACATGGAAAAGCTCTCTGATCTTGTAGCCCAGGCAGGCAGGTATGACCCTAGCCCTGAGTAGCATCCTGTCATCGCCCAGAATGATACCGCAATACAAGGACAAAATGATTGACTTCAACAATTGGCTAAGCTTCTGGTGTCATTCTAAGGGGATCCAGTATCTGTCTGCTTGGGATGACATGGTCGACAGACCATGATGCTTTGCCAGAGATGGCCTGCACCTGTGGCCCCTGGGAATCTGGATACTGGATAAGGCTCTTGCTCTATAGTACCTTTCTTAGGCAAGGTTCAAATGACAAATTCACCACTGTAACAGGAACAGGCAAGCAAAAACTGTGGGTAATGCTACTCAATACTAGAAGTCTAAATCTCAAAATGCACTCACTCAAGACACTCCTTAAAATGGAGAACATGGATATCTGTGCAGTGACTGAGATCTGGTTCAGGGATCTAGAGAGCACCCCTGCATTACAAGGCTATAACTCATACCACGCTTTTTGACCATCTAACCTGGACCAGAACACCAAAGGATCCATATTCATTAAGGATATCCACAACTCCAGGCTAGTTGAGCAGCATAATGCATCCGAGGTTATCCAAGTGCAACTAACTCTGGGCAAAACTGCAATCCAAATTGTAGCTTGCTACAGATCCCCTACCATGCCCCAGGATTCCTACTCCTCATTTCTTGATATGCTGGAAAATATTAGGGTTCAACCAATCACCCTAATAATGGGCGATTTCAACTACCACATCATTAACTGGGAAAACTACTCATGTACCAATGTATTCACTCAATGCTTTCTGAAATTCATAAATTCCAATGCCCTGGATCCACTTATCCACACCCCTACCAGGGACAACAATATCCTAGACCTAGTCATTACCAACATGAGTGACTGGTGTTCCACATCTGAAATCAACTCCTCATTGGTCAGATCCCCCCATAAGCTAATCACCCTAGATATCTGCATCCCGCCCCCACCAACCATTAAGGAAATCACCGTAAAATATTTCTCCAAAGCCAACTTCATGCTTCTTAAGACAGAAGTGGCGAACTTCATGACACCAATGCAGATGGACAATACAGTTATGACTGCTGAATCCTACACAAATGCACTCTATAAGCACTTACACAAGTGCACGGATCATGATATCCCAAACAGAGCCAAGACGCTATCCTCCAAAAAAGGAAGCCAATCTGGTGGTCCCCTGCCATAAACAAACTCTACAACAAAAGGAAGAAACTGTTGCAAAAGAGTAAAATCCCATGAGTGGAGGAGCTCCCTGTTCAGCCTCAGTAAGAAGGTAAGATCCCTTATAAGATCCTCAAAAGCTAGGTACAAAAACAAAATCACCACTGATTCTAAGGGCAACCACAAAGCATTCTATAGCTATGTCAAGAATCTCAATGGCAACACCCAGATCTGCTCTGAGTTCCAGCACAACGGCATGAAAATTACATTACCAGCTGATACTGCCAACATCTTGGCAGATAGGTTCAGTGCTAACTTTACCCCCCCTCTCACCCCCTAAAGGGCCCATATCAATACAGGAAGAATGCAGAGTCCCTGTAATCACATCTATGCAGGTAAAAGCTGCACTCTCTAAAACCAAAAGCACAGCATCCACGGGACCGGACAACATACCAGGCTGTGTTGTACATGAACTCCAGAACTAACTGGCTCCCCACCTAAGCACCATGTTCAATCATAGTCTCACATCAGGCTTTCTGCCCATTGAATGGCACACGGCAACAGTTATCTGACTCCACAAAGGGGGAGCCACCACTGATCCTGGGAACTATCGCCCTATTAGCCTGATGAGCCGGATCTGCAAGGCCATGGAACATATCATCATGGAACTCATAAACAAAAACATTTGTAACCTGCAAACTCTGGACCCCACCCAGTCTGGGTTTGTGAAAGGCAGATCATGCCTTCTGAACCTGATGAACTTCTTTGAGGCAGTCACCAAAGCTGTAGACGAGGGTAAGGTGGTTCACACAGCCTATCTTAACCTTGCCAAGGCTTTCAACACCATCAACCATTCTGGAATTATAGCTAAACTCACTAAACTAGGTATAAAGCCCTACATCACAAGATGGTTTGTCAACTGGCTCACTGACAGAACCCACACTGTAAAAGTTGCAAACTCCAAATCTGACTTCAAACCAGTGACAAGTGGAATACCACAGGGTTCAGTCCTGGGACCTCTCCTGTTTGGTATCTACTTCTCTAAAGTACAGGCTAACACAGAAGGCCTCTTGCTAATGAAGTTCGCAGATGACTGCAAACTAGTAGCCATAGTCGAGTCCCTAAATGATGTGAACATCCTACAGAAGGGCCGCACTGAGACAGATGCCTGGTGTCAGAGACATGGCCTCAAGCTCAGTGCCAAAAAGTGCATTGTCATCCCCTTTGGTAAAAACTCTGTACCCATGAAGTACCACATAAATGGCAGTCTAATTAATGCCGAATGTGTGATAAGAGAACTTGGGACCCAGGTGGACAGTAATCTCTCCTTTGATAAGCACATCGCCACAGTAATCAGGAAATCTTTCTATGTGGCACACCTCATCACAAGAGGGTTCTCATCCAGGAAAAAAGAGGTCATTGTTCCCCTCTACTCAGCACTCATTAGACCTATTATCGAGTATAATGCTCCTTTTGGAATGTACCTCACAAGACATCTGCAGCAGCTGGAAAGGCCACAGAAGTACCTCACAAAGAGAATTACTGGCCTCAAACAGATGGCCTACACTGACCATCTAAAAAAACTCCAGCTTTTCTCTGTAGCATATCGCCTACTCCGAGGAGATCGCTGCCTAACACATAAAGCAATGTTAAACCCAGAGCTGTTGGACATGCTACACTTAAGGAAATCCCAGTTCCTCCGAGCTACACACTCTATGGAACTAAACCTTGTCACCACAATAAACAGGACATGCTGGAGGGATAGATTCCTGTCCCAGAGACTTCCTATGCTCTGGAACAAGCTACCCATCTATGTCAAGCAAAGGTCCTCATTAGCACTCTTCAAGAAAAATCTTGATGAGTGGATGGGAAATAGGAAATACATCCCGGGGATCACTTCTGTGGCTCTGCTAGACAGGGGCACAGGAAATTACCTTTCTTGGGTGGTGTAAGCCAGGGAACCTTGTTGGCTAGTCTTACCTAGGCCCTTGGGCCGATAGCCTAGTACCTACCTATGAACCTATGAATAACTTCCTTTTTCTTGCATTGCAGTATGACACACACCAAGGATTTTGGAAACAGAGTTGTTGTACTTTGTCACATTTAAGTTATGTTGGGCATGCATGATATGTTTTGGAATCTGACAGGTATTTGGGTAATCCATAATTATCTTACACTGAATAAATAAGTACTCAGACAACTTGCAGTGTACCTTTTGAAACTGTATCCACAGCTGGAACCCTGAAATCTACCTTTGGTGTGCTGCACTGTCTGCAAATAGCTTTTGGAAATGGCCTTCTATTTCTGTAATAAATCATGTATCATGTAAACAAATAACATCAGCTTTATACTAGCTACACCATTTCAGAATAGTAATTCTTATCACCATATTCACCAAGCTATTTACATTTAATGCAATAACTCTGACATTACTCTACATTTTTTTTAGTTATACAGAAAATATTTAAAAATTGCCATTTTCTCACCCTTGCTCATACTGAATTTTTCTTTCTGCCCCTTCTACAACCCCCTCCTCTATATTTGACTTTTCACTGCCAAAAACATGAAGCTTATTTCCTGCCTCTTCATTAACTTCAAAATCATGTATATCTGTTGAATTATCATCTGCATTTTCTGTTTCTTCAATTTCAACTACCTAATTCCCACTATCATCTTTATCTATCAAATATTCTCTCTTGTGTTTTTTCACTTATTTCTATGTTTCCATAACTATTTTCAACATGTTGCTCTGCTGTTGGCGCCTTGATTCATCACAGTCAAACCGATGATGTCCTTCCTTATTACATATCCTAAATTTCCTCTTGCACTTACGAATCGTGTTCCTTTCACTGCACTGATTGCATCTTCCCTCAGCACATTCACTATGAGGTGGATAGCATCTCTGCAAAAGTAATGTAACTTAGATTAACTAAAATACCTCAAGGTCCCCCTGTTTCCTGAAACAAAAATAACACCTGTGTTTCACACAATTATTTTCAATTTTTAATGTACTATCCACCTCTCAGCCTCCATTCAATGCATCTCTTTTATCTTTTTGCTAACATTTTAGCTACTTCACACACTGCTTGCACAAACAGTTGTATACCTTGATTTTCAATTTCCTCTGGCATAAATTGCAACATTACCTTCCTCCTGAATTTAGTCCCTTGACCAGCAAAGAAATATTAATTCCAAAGAAATGTTTTTTTATTCACAATTTTAAGTAATGTATTTCCAATAAAGTGTCAGATTCAAAAGGCACATCAGGAAAATGTTCCATGCACAGATGTTTAAATAATCTGGCATCTTTCACAATAAATCCTAAAGGAAAAATAATATTGTCTCAGAGTATGTATTTATGGGTGAGCCTATTTTATTTTTTTATTCTAAAAGCAGGTCTCTTTTTTTCTTCATTAAATTTATAGTACCTGTCTGTTAGTTTTGAATTTTTCCAACAGCTACCAAATACATTTTCTTTCTCACATCCATCATATCATCCTTTATCTGTTTTTCTCTCTGTTTTGTGGTAATCCATCCAGCCAGTTTTACCTGCTCATCTTCAAAAGTCCCTCCTGCCATATCAACCCACTGCATCTTTGATTCTACTCCTGATTCCTCTTTTACAACTACATTAATTATTTGAAAGCCCACCTAAAGCAATCTCCCTGATTTCCACTCCCTTTCACGCTGACTCCATAGGAAAACCAGTTACATGCTGGCTATTTTCAACAGCTGCAATATCCTCTGTTCTCACCACATTCTCTCCATGTTTTGACATCCTTTTCTCCAGAATGAATTCACATTTTTGCTTAGCTGATGCAGCATTACTGAGTGTTCATTCTCCCTGATCTCCAAAACCTCCTTCCCCTGCCATCGTGCTGCTTCTACCAGCCACCCACATACTTGAAATGAAGGCATAAAATGCACATGCATTTTAAAAGAGTAGGGGTTGCTTTATTTACATCTTCCATTGTTTACACTTCTTTACATTGTCTATACATTCATGTTCATAATATACAGTATACCTTGCTGGGGATTCATTAACACGCTCAGCTTGAGCCATATGACTTGCTCTAAAAAAGCTCCACTCTCATCATGCAGTATTTTGCAATTAAGAGCCATGCCAGCCACAATGAGGAAAGAGCTCATTATCTGCTAATTAGTATGTATCTGAAGTATAATCAGCTACCACGATGTTCAGATCAGCACTTTCAGTAGTAGCTCACTATGGCAGCCACATCATTTAATCTCTTGTGACTATGAGTTCCACCACCCTAATCCCCATGGTTCTGTAAATACTTTCATGGCATAAAAGTGGTATCCTTGAAGTTTAGTTGCTCCTCCCACCCCATTCCCCATAGTGCTGTAGGGCTGTATGGGATATAAGGAACACCTCTGGTGTCTAGTGATTCCCAAGACCCCAAACCTGGTGTCTAGTGGTTTCCCCACTCCCCATACTTATACTGATTTAAGTACTATTATGGAACAATTCTTACAATGAAATCCCTGGTGGTTTGTGTACCCAGCCCCCATAGTAAAGGAATCCCTGGTGGCTAGTTTTCTCCTCTCCCATCATGTTCATTAGTCTAAGGATGTGTGGAGCTATGACAGCCATCTCAACCCATACTCACACACATGTATACATCAGATAAATGCACACAGTCCCTACCCACCTGACTGTAATCATATACTTATTGATAAATCCATGCATACACACACTTGCTAGCACATGCATACATGCACACACACACACACACACACACACACACACACACACACACACACACACACACACACACACACACACACACACACACACACACGCTCAGACATGCAACACACCTCACATACACTCATTCACACACCTTATGATCATATTTTATCACTAAAATCCCAATTTATTACTTCTTCCATGATGGCTGAACATGGCCATTTTCTATGTTTACTACTTTGATGTGAAAGGGGTGGTATTCCAGCAGACTTTTCCAGAGAAGAGAACACACATGGCTAATTAGCATATGTCTCTCTCCCAAACTGTCACATCTGCATGTAGCATGAGCTGAGAGGCAGCTCAACATGGTGTTGTATGTCCTCATGATAGAATACTGTATTAGAGCTGCCTTTGCATTCAGAAGGGCTACTGTGATGTGAACACCTCATGTATATTTTGCAGTAACCTTTATGGATTCCCCTTTTTCATTTTTTTTCAAAACCGTGACATATAATCTATACAGAAAACCCAATATTTCCCCTTTTTGTGGTTTCAAGAAAAAAATACAAACATATTTTTATCTACACCATCCTTTCTCCTACAACCCTCTTTTTATTTTATCTAACAAATCTTTATCATGTCTATTTAGATTATAAAATAACCCTTCATATCTTCTTTTGCATAAAGTCCAGAGTCCAGATTGCTAGCAACAATATTCTGTCTCAGTTTTCAAGTTTACCTTTTTATTTGTCATATTGTTCATACAACATATCCATTGTTATATTTTTCAACCCTTCTCATTTATAATGCTTCTTAAAACTTCTCCAAAACTGTTTATTTCTTTTACATTCTAAATAAAATGTTTTATGTTTCTTCCTCATTACACTTATCACATTTTCCTTCTTCCAATATCTTATATTTCATAATAGCTTTAACCAGTAAGTTTTCTAATCAAATTCTCCACAGGAAATCTCCTTCTTCATAAAATCCTTAAACCATTTCCTTCTATTCTTTATAAGATTTTATTGGTTTTTTAACTCCTTCCAAAGATATATTATATAGTATTTCTCCATAATATTATTATACTATAATTTTTGTTTTCATCCATCTCATTAATTTTCACCTTCCATAATTTTATTTAATTATATATTCTTTTTTTCCATGTTTTAATTAATTGTAACTTAATTTCCCTCCTTCTTATTTCCATAAGTATTTGTGCCTTACTTATAACATTTCCCTATCATTTGCAACTCTTTCATTCTTTCACCCTCTGTATTACAAAGAATAAAATGCATATATGCTAAGTAATTATTAGGATTTTTATATTCACAGCTCCTTCTTCTGTTTTATCTTATGTCACCCCTTTCACTGTATTCAGTCTACATCCTCAAATAAAAATAAAAAAAGATATTTCTAACATTACTTTCTTTATTTTAGCTGGAAAAGTGCAGCACCTAAATATGCTAGTTTTCCTTATTTAATATATATACATTTTATTAAATGATAGATTAAAGTTTCTCCACTATGATAGCATTTCTTTATTTCTTCCAACATTAATTTCCACTGTCCTTTGACATTTTCAAACTCTCCAAATTTCATTACTAATACATTTATTCCTTCCTAGTATAAAGTATTTCACTTAAGTTTCTTAGTTTCACCAAACCATTTGAATTTTGCCTTATGTATCTGTAATGCAGCTTTAATGATTTGCCCACTCGCATCACCACTTCACTTATCCATTTCTTATTTTAGCCACAGTTGCTAACCCATCTGTATATCACTGGCAAATTGGTATTCTAGCTGCTTTTGTCATCTCCCATTTTGCTTCTTTTATTCAGCACATACATATATGAATTATTGCATTCATTACGAATATAGACAGATACTTACTGGGCGTCCTTCTTTCACTCAACTACTAATTTTTATATTTCTCCCATCTGTCCATTTGTCATAACTTTAATGAATGGGATCTCATGGCATATGTTTATGGCAGTCAGTTTTTTCTTCTGTCCTGTGTGTCAATAGAAGTGTCTATAGTGCTTCATGACAAACCTTATCAAGTGCCTTTGCCACACCATATGTCACTAGCTTTACTTCCATTTTATCTTTCAAAATCATCCTTTACTTCTTTTTTCTTTTATTCTTATTAACATTTTCTTCATCCTTGTTCTCTTTCATTCTACACCCCCTTCTCCTATAATTTCATCCCAAATCCTTTTTTCATCCTTTTTTCTACTGTTTTTATAATGATTTTATGAGCTGCACATTCCAGTCTTAACAGTATCCATTTTTATATATTTTAGTTTTTTTATTTAATCTTTTTCCATATAAACTTAATTACTTTACCATAAATACTATTTTACAAAATATTATTTTTTCATTTTTGTTCATATTTAAATAATTCTCATTAACTAATCCATATATCCCTGCTGATGATTCTTTCTTTCCTTCTTTTATTATTTTTCCATTTTTGTTAATGGCAGTTTACTCTTCTAGAGAATTCTTAATATTTTCAGATTTATTTTACAATCCATACTTCTTTTACTATTTTCTTTTTATACGTTCTACCACAAATGTTTCTAAAATCTCCATTATTTTTTCTACCTATATCTAATATTCCTTCTTCATCAATGTGTCCATTTTCCAGCTATCAGTTTCACCTCTTTGTCCCAAACTGGAACAATTTCTTATTTTTTCCTTTAAAATTCATTTTCCTAAAACATGCTTTAGTTTTTTTTTCTTTTTTAAATAGCTCTCTTTTATTTCTGTTATTGTAGCACTACATTGTTCTATTTCTTTTTCATGTTTGTTATGAATTTAGTATATATTCTCTTATTCCTTTGCTTTAGTCTTTTTTAATCTTCCTATATTTTTATAAGTATTCCACAAAACTGTCCAGCTTTCATAATGTACTCTCTTTGTCATATGTTGTTCCCATAATAACTTATGTTCCCTTTTCATCTCATTTATTTTACATTACATTTCTACAGTCAATGCTTTTATTCTTTTTCCTTCTTTTATTTCTTCTCTATAATCACCTGTTCTAGACCTTGATGTTGAATGCTCAGAAAACTCAGGCATCTATATCCCACCTATTATTTATTTCATATCATTTTACTGTAATGCATAATCTATTTCAATTTTAAAAGTCCCCCCTTTATAAGTCAGTTCTGTATTTTTTCTATTTCCAACCCTTCGTGTCCTATAACTTCTTTTTTACTTTAATGCTTTGTGTTATTTCCCCTCTCCTTTATCAAATTGTAGATTAACATATTATATATTAGTTAGAGGGCTACCTTGTTTAACATTTGCATCCCTGTGCCTGAGGCATTTGGTGATGTTTGGGGACCATGATATTTGAGAAGAAGAGTGTTACTGGTTTTTGTTAAACTCTACAAAAGCTAAGACTTACTCTACCATATACACTGTTTTGGCACTTGTTTTTTGTTACATTAATTGAGTGTTTGGGTTCTGTGTTGAATATCTGCATTTTCTGACCTTTTTACAGTCTTTATTTAGAACTGCCTTGGTTCCATTTTAATGAGAGTAGAGGGGACCTGAGCCATTTTCTGGCCTGGGATTGTATACAAAAAAGAAGAGTGCGCTGTTTTTGATTGGCCACAGAGTATTATTTGTGTGTGTGTTTTTTTTAATTGAATAATGGAATCTCCTCTGCTATTTAAGCATCACAGTTGCACAATGCTTGGCTCATAACCTATGAGCAAGCTTAGACTTATATTACCATATATTTTGTTTTGGAACGTTTTCACATTGTTGTGTTACAGTTGCATTAATTGAATGTTTCTGTATTGAATATTTTAACTTTTTTACCTTTTTTACACTCTTTAGTTGGAACTACTGCTCTCTGTGCAGCAGAGTCTAGTAGTGATATGTACAAACACTGATATCTTGCAGTATAATTCCACCTTGTAATCTATGTAAACACTGATCTCTCACAGTGCAAGTTTCCCTTAAAATACCTTTAGTGCCTAGACAGTTTTTTTAACTACTAGAACATCTAGTTTCACACAGCTGAGCATTGCTTATCAAGTTCCTAGTGCTATTGGCCTATTCAATATTTAAATTTCTCTCACTCCTTCATAGTTGATCAACAGTCATGGCTATGCACTTATTGACTCTCTCTGTGGCCAATCTGATTGAGATGGGTATTCTGAGGTGTTGTTGCAATTGATTTATATACACCAACAACCCACATATTCTTAACAAAGCAGATAAAGTATGTGAGAAGTGTAAATACACTTTAATGCTGGAGGCAAAACTCTCTCATACAACCAAAACTAATCCTATAGAGGTTGTCAATGACAGTTGCACCACATCTTCTGCACAGGGTAAAGACCCTACACATAAAACTTCTTATGTTAATGCACTTACAGGTAACCTTCCTAAAACACTAAGATCTCCTGCACAACACCATCAAAAAGGGTCCTCAGCATCATGTAAACACTCCATTAAAACATCACCCACAGCTACATATAGCAACCCTGTATCTGATGCCTCTACTGCTATGCCCTTAAGGAAAACCAGTGCACAACCAAATTTCCTGGTCAATGGTGATTCTACAGTGAGGCACACTGAGATTCTATAGAGAGTCATGGTTAGCTGCCTTTCAGAGACTTGGATTCATCAAGTCACACAGGCAGTCAGGTCAATGAACCACAGGCACTAATATTGCTCTGTCATAGTCCATGTGGATATAAATGATCTGAGATGTACTTCCCTTATCTGTATGAAGTGAGACATGATCAAGCTCTCTGATTATGTCTCTCAAGTAGGTGTTAGCCTAGCACTTTGTAGCATACTACCTTCTCCAAGGATGATGCCATATTCCTAACAGAAAATTATTGATTTTTAACAATGGGTTTAGCTTCTGATGTAAATCCAAGGGAGTGCAATATTTGATGGTCTGGAGGACAGGTGGTAAAACCATTCTGCTTTGCCAGGGATGGTCTGCACTCTTCCTCTCTAGGCTTTTGGATATTGACAAAAAAACTAAAGGTGGAGGAGTCTCAGTCTATATTAAAAACAACCTTACATCCAGACTAGTTAACGTGCATGACCCACTGGAACTCATACATGTACAATTCACCATAAACAGGGTCTTGTACCATATTTGTGCGACCTACAGGTCCCCCTTAATGTCCATGGAAACCCATACTACCTATCTAAATGCACTATAGTCCCTCTCCATTCATCTCAATATCATCTTCATGGGAGATCTCAATTACCCCTCTATAGATTGGGAATCATACACTACTTCTAATGCAGAAGCCCTGTGATTCCTAAACTTTGTTAACACCAACATCTTGGACAGTTTTCACACTTGCCTAGCAAGGATACGAATGTCCTTGACCTTGTACTCACAAACATGGGGAAGTGATGTTCCTCACCCAATGTAAAGTGGTTGCTAAGGCAGTATTTCTTGAAATATAAAAATTAAATCTGGAGACCCAATGAAACCAAAAACCTTTAAGAACTATTCCAAAGCTAACCTCTCTCTACTAAGTGACACCTTGGCTAATTTCCAATCACCATCAAACCCAGTAAACACCATTGCATATGCTGAGCACTTTACAAAATCCCTGTCCAACCATATGGATAGCTGTATAGAGTGTGTGCCCACTCATATTAATAAAACAAACTCAAAAGACAAGCCACTCTGGGGGAATCACAATGTAATCAGCTATACAACAAAAGAAAAACATCTTGGCCAAGCACAGGAGGAACAAAGCCCAACATAATAAAAAAGCCCTGGCTAATCTCAATAGGGAGCTAAGAGGGTTAATTAATATTTCAAAGGCTAAATTAAAAAAATAGCTTCTCAGGTAAACCACAAAGCTTTCTACAGCTATGTCCATAACCTCAAGGGAAACACACAACAATGTGCAGCACTTATTGCAAATGACATCAGTCACAGAGAACCGGATGTCATTGCCAACTTTTTGTCTGACAGGTTCACCTCAAATCCCCCCCTCCCCTTGACAGTCTGAAGGAAATACCACATACCACAATCCCCTCAACCATTAATAGGGAAAAGGTTTTCAATGCCCTTTCCAAGGCCAAAAATATTACATTGATGTGCCCTGGCAACATCCTGGGATGCTTATTAAATAGCATAAAACATGACCTCTCTGGTCCACTTGAATCAGCTGGAGCATTCAATCAAGTTTTATGCCCAAGGAATAGAAGATGGCTACATTCATTCCCTTGCACAAAGGAGTTCCAACCACTGATCCAGGTAACAGCAGGCTCATAAGTCTGACCAGAATCATATGTAAGGCCATGGACAGAATCATCATGGACATGATAAATGAGGGCATAGGTAACCTGCAAACCCTGGACGCATTACAGTTTGGGTTTGTTAAAGGAAGGTCATGCCTATTAAATCTGGTGGTCTTCTTTGAGAGGTCACCAAAGCAATTGATGAGGGTAAGACTATGCACACAGCTTACCTCGACCTGGCCAAGGCTTTTGATATGGGTCTATATTAGATGCATGACCGCTTAAATGTTCGAATCTCTAAAGGTCGAACTTTAGAGATTGAACAGTTAAGCGGTCGAATTTTTACAAAAATTAAAAAAAAAAGATGTAGAACACAAAAAATAAACTAAAGGGTTTAAGCAGGGGGGCAAGCCCCACTGCACCCCCACCCCCCACTTTAATATACCAACTCCAAGATCGAGCTACAGTGCAGTGAATGGGAAATTTCCCATTTCCGCACTGTAGTTCACTGAAGTATGATCTCGGAGTTGGTATATTTAAGTAGCGGGGAGTGCGGGGGGTGCAGGGGTGCTTGCCCTCCTGCTTAAACGCTTTCCTCATATTTGGGGGGGTTATTTACTTTTTTATAATTTCGAACGCTTATGTGTTCGATCTGTAAAGGTCAACCTTTACAGATTCGAATATTTAAGCGTTCATTGTTGTAATATAGACCCTTTGATACAATACCCCATTCAGTCACTATACAGAAGTTCACTAAATTAGCTTTTATTACCCTTTGTTACCCACTGGATAGTTAACTGGCTAACTGTTAGGACCCAGGAGGTCAAAATACATAAGGCCACCTCCACCAAGTGGCCAGTCATTAGTGGAGTCCTCCAGAGCTCAGTACTGGGCCTGCTCCTTTTTGGCATCTATTTTTCTGAAGTGGAAACAAACACTTAAGGTTTATGGCTTACTAAGTTTGCAGACGATTGCAAGCTGGTGGTTATCAATGACTCCCCTGCAGACTCTAGCATTCTTCAAGAAGAAATGTATCTGACTAACAAATGGTGCCAATTCTATAGTCTTAAACTCATTGCTAAGAAATGCATTATTGTACTCTTTGGGAAGCCAACCATCAAGGTTAATTATCAAGCTGATAATACACCATTAAAATTTAACCTAGTGGTCAGAGATCTGGGTATGCACAGAAACAGTAGCCTTACCTTCGACTACGTGTGGCCACAGTGGTGAGGAAATCCTTTTATGTTGTAAGGGCATGGCATTTGGGTCCAAAGAGGTCATTATCTCACTGTACTCTGACCTTATCAGACCAATCACATAGTGCAATACTCCCTTTGGTATGCACCTGAGCATGCACATGCAGCAACTAGAGTGACCTTAGTGGTTTCTTACAAAAATAATTCAGGGTATAACAATCCTGCCTTAAGCATAGTGTCTTAAAGCCCTTTTCCTCTACTCAGTCTCTTATAGATTGTTGAAGGGTGATCTATGCCTGTCTTACAAGGCATCCACAAACCCCACACTTATGAATCTCCTACATACTTGTAAGTCAAACAGTGCCAGAAATACAAGGTCTAAGGATCACTGTTGCCAATAACATTGGACACAGATATGTGTGTAGTTGAAGAATGCCAGTAGCACACTCACACAACATCAGTGCAGGTTACACCTTGTTAGTTATATATGTAACTCTGACATGTATGAGTCCCCTCCAGTCATGTACCCAGATTACTCACACTTTGCCCCATACCATTCCAGCTTGAGAGTTTAACAGTTATGTATATGCTATAGAAGCTATGGGCCACGGGTAGATGTAAAGTGAGGGCAGACCTGTAGAGTTTTGGGAAGTACTGTTGTGAAAAATAGAAGCCTATACAGTTGTTAATTAACTTTTTTTCTCTACCCCCACTCCTTATCTGCATCAATAATTATTATCCCTATACTATGGGTACGTTGTTCTCAAAATCTAATGTTGGGACTTGTGTTCTATTATTGTTCATATATTTAATTGTTTACATATTAACATACGTTGTTCAAATACCATTGTTGGTGGCCTGTTGCCACACATTTAACTGGTATGCTGTTCAAATTCTGACTGTTATTCCATATATGCATGTGTTCTGTTTGCTATGCATTTGTGCGAATTCCACTGTTCTGGGTTAATTGGAACACCCATGCATGCTGTTATAACTAATTTTGAAATGTTTTGTTCATGACTAACCAATGAATTTTGTAAAACCTCAACACCATAGCACGTTTGGGAAGGTTCATCCTGGCGGATCCACCTGTCCCACCTCACCTTGCCATGGCACTGGGAACCAGCACATCTGGGACTTAACCCAGAACTACCCCCTCAGCTAGTCCTGCACCACCCTCAGGTGAAACCACCTCAGGGATGGGGCCCACCCCACTCAGGCATGGGCATGGAGAGGAACCGGTCACCTGCAAGAAGTTCCAGGGTATGGTGCGCAGTGTCATCCGGTAAGAGTTGGATGGATGGTAGAGCCAGATCAAGGGCAGACTAATGCACCTCAAGGGGCAGCCTGCTCCTGTTGTCCAGCCTCCAGCACAGCCACCTTCAGGGCCATGAAGGTGCAGTCATGACCGCCCATGGGTGGGGATCTCAATCCCACTGTATCCATTTGTGAGCTCATGGGCCTCTGATTCCCAACCATCCTCCCCATCCAAGGTGTTTACCCCCCTCATGTGCCATATAACGCCCTTGTCTTCTGTCTTGTCTGTCTGCAAATGCAACTTGTCCTACCCAACCTACCTCCCCAAACATACCTACAGCCCTTTCCCAACATCTCACTCTCACCTTAAAAAAAAAAAAAAAAAAAAGACATCTGTCCCACAAAAAAATCATTGCCCTATACGTAGCTCTACAGTTTGGCCCCATGTACAGTGAGGTAAATCAATCTACCCTCAAACTCCTCTACAAATGTATGTTGCCAACACCTCTCCCTGTGGGGTGTGAGGCTGTAAATTCCAAATTTTCTACATCATTCACAGCTGTTGCTGCAGAAGATATGTAGAGCTATGGTCCTTTCCTTCACCCATTCTGCACATCCCTAGCTGCTTTTTCTACTATTTTACCCCCTGCTTGCTCCCATTTCACCACTTTCCTATCACCCTTTTTTCTTTACTTTTTTTGAAATTAGCATGGGTTTAAGTCGGAACAAGCAGTACTAAGCAAAGCCAAGTAGGACTAAGCACCTTTTGGCATCACTTAGCATCATGCAAATCAGCGCAAACCTACTAACAACTGATTAAAACTGCTTTAATCACTCTGTGTCAATCAGCCTCTGTTCTGCCAAGCAAGAAAATAATCAGCTCTGGCAGGTCTCAAACCCAGAACCCTGTGCACTATAGTCAGAGCAATGCACCACTACACCCTATGAGCTGTGAAAATTTGCAATGCTTTTACAAACATCATTCATTACAATCATTTAACAAGGGAAAAAAGACACATCCCTGGCAAGTCTTAAACCCAGAACCCTGTGCACTCCAGTCAGAGCAGCTACCAATACTCCACATGAGCTTTGAAAATTAGGAATGCTTCAGTAAATATATCATGCAGGATGGTCATCCAACATTAGGGTAAAAACCTGTGGAATTAGTAATGTTATATACATACACACACACACACACACACACACACACACACACACACACACATATATATATATATATATATATATATATATATATATATATATATATATATATATATATATATATATATACTCAACCTCTTAGTGCAAGGGATGTGTTCAATGCCTGACAAAGTGGGGGGACAAATTCCCAGAAATAGGGACATATTTTAATTATTGATTTTATAAGCTTAGCAAGTTGCTACAGTAACATGGTTTGTTTTAACACATATTTTCTGAAATATTTCAAGTCTGAGACCCAAATGCTTCTCATTATTATTATTTAGGGAATTCAATCTTCACATCATCCCAGTGATTTGTCAGAAATCCACAACAGTTATGGGGAACAGACCAAACATATGAGTCAAACATCTGGGCATTCTATGAACATCTGGATAGTTGACAGGAGTTAGTGCAGTCATGTAACATTAGGGAATAAACACTGAGCTGCCAAGCATTTCACCAAGCACCTTCTGAACTACAGTCAGAGGAACACAGCACTATATCAAATCAGCTCTGGGGAATTGCTGATGCATTTGCAAATATATCATGCACTACTAGTATGTAACTTTAGGAACAAACAGACATTGGTGAGAAATTGGCTACCCAGAACCGTTTGCACTACAGTCAAAAAATATACCAGTAAGCCAGCTCACCTCTACAGTATAATGACTGCTTTAACAAACATATCCTGATTGCCAGTCACACACTACTCATATATCTAATGCCCCAAATCACAGTGTACTTGGAATCCTGAGGTGTTACGGGACATGTCTCAGTCTTCCCCTACAAACTTATACAGCTGATAAACCACCAGCAACTGTAGCAGCATGCACAGTCAGATAGAAAAGGATATATGACACTCAGATCTGCCCCTCTCCCTACTCAGCTCAACAAACATTTACACAATACACTGCTACACAATCTTGAAAGTCTGTTAACAATGGCCAGACATAAATAACTCTCAACTGTACAGATTTCTACAGAATGTCCAGATTCTTGCCTCATATTTTTGGCTTCATTTTCTCATAAACCTGTGTTTTTCTGGCATATTGTTGCCAAATCATTGTGGGTTGATGTCAACAAATAATGACAGACATTATGAGTTGCAGACATCATACCTTTCAGACTATCTATGCTAATGCAGAACATGTTATTCTTTCACCTTTATAAGTTTGTAGGAGCAATATTTGAAAATTGTCCCTATTATGCAGCCTTTGTCACCCCATTATTTATGGCTTTGTAAACATTTCTTGCTCTAAGAGAGTGGGAGGCATGGGTACAGATGGTGGCCATATCTCTGACCTCTGCGTATGTCTGCAGATTGTCCTGATGTCTGACACATAATTTCTTTCCATCTGTCATAGCCTTGTTGTTTTCTGGCCAACATTTTAGAAAATCATGACAGACTGACATTGCAGAGTGATGGATATTGTCATGTAACGACACATACCCTTTGGAGGGTGCATTCAAATGCATGACCTGTTCTGCTATTTCTCATGTGTGTCACAACAATATGTGAAGGGTGTGCTCAATGTTTCCTGTTTGCCCCAGCTTCCCATATTGTTTAACCAGATATCTTTCTGTGAGTGGTTGAGAGGTATGCTGGTGGATACATACACACACACACACTCACACACACACACACACACACACACACACACACACACACACACACACACACACACACACACACAGATTCATGACCTGCCCCTGCTGATAGCCAAACCTCTACCTGCCCAGTTTTACAAACTATACTGCTAGATGCATACCAGAAACACCACAGAGGTAATGTAGTGTTACAGTGTCTGCCACTACTATTCAAGTGGCTGACAATTGCAGGGGCTGTTAGGATTGCCAATGGCGGGTTCAGAGGCCCTTAACATGGTAGAGCCACCTGAAACACACACACACACACACTGGTGCATGGGACATGCATTGAAAGACACATGCACACAGAGTTGACATTTCTCATATTAGATGACCCACTTATCTATCTATTTATGTACAATACATAGTGATATGACTATTGCATGCACCACAGTGCCCTTGTTTTAGAAACTGTGTAACTGTGGTTGTAAGGTGGATGACATCTGTAGGGTCTGCAACTAGGTTGGAAATGGGGTAGTTAACAGGGTGGAAGAGGCACACAAAATGGTATAACCATTGCATACACACAGTAAACACAGCCAGAGGGGATATGCATACAGAAACACATACACAGTTGCCAATAGATTAATAACCCTACATATCCCCTTGTATGTACTATAGTGCTACATACACATTACATGCACCACAGAGATTATATGCTGAGGACATAACTTACTACCTCTTACAACAAGTAATCTTGGGAATGCCTTCATGGGTGGTGGGATAAAGCACCCAAATAGCAACTGGTCTCATATATTGCTCTTACATACCTGGAAAAGTGATAGAGTAACAGACTTTGTATCAGCATGATGTTTCAGACAGGTATAAAGTCTGATGCTGACATGTCTGTCACTATGGTAACTGTGACATATATGGCAATGATTACTGATAAATGCCCATTGTTGGGGACACAGACAACATTTAGGTTGCAAACATCTGGGTATTCCATATACATCTGTACAGATTACTGGTATGGCCTGTATAGTTTAACATGGTGAATGTAAGGCAGATATCATTAACTGTCTCTTTAAAGTAATGCCATGGGGAGGGAGTCAGCATGCCTTAAAATGGTATAAACACAACAGCCACAGGGGATACACTTCACACACAAACAGTACTTTAGTTGTCTGTATTGAGATTACAACCGCTACCTATCTGATTATTTGTACTATAATATTACACAGTTATTGGATGTGCCACAGAGCTTATAGGGCTAAAGAGTGTACGCAGGCACTTCTAAGGTAAATTATATCAGTGGGCCTTGGAAAGTAAGGCAATGTGAACTCTACTGGATGACACACACACACACACACACACACACACACACACACACACACACACACACACACACACACACACACACACACACACACACACACACACACACACACACACACACACACACACACACACACACACACACTTACATTTGGCAGGACTGAGATTAGAACCCCTACCTATCTAGTTATTTGTACTATAGTGTTATGCAGTTATCGCATGCACCACAGAGCTTATAGAGCTAAGGACTGTCCAAAGATACTTCTAAGGTGAATGGCATCAGCAGCCCTTGTAAAGAATGGCAATGGGAAGTGTACTGGGTGGCAAAGGCCTCAAAATACTTTAACTTACAAACACATTTACACACACACACACACACACACACACACACACACACACACACACACACACACACACACACACACACACACACACACACACATACTTGCCAGAAATGAGATTAGAACCCCTGTCTATCTAGTTATGTATATTATACTGTTATGCAGCTATCACATGTGCATGCATCACAGAGCTTATAAGGCCGATGGCTGTCCAAAGATGCTTCTAAGGTGAATGACAACAGTGGGCCTTCCTTGCAAAGTAGGGCAATAGGAAGTGTACTGGGGGAGCATGCCTCAAAATGGTATAACCCACACCTCCAGAGAATATGGTTCTCACCAAAAAAACACACACACACACACACACACACACACACACACACACACACACACACACACACACACACACACACACACACACACACACAGAGTATCACAGTTACAAGTATTGAGTTTAGAACCCTTATCTATCTAGTTATTTGTACTACAGTGTTACGCAGTTGTCACACATGCCATGGAGCTTATAGGGTTGAAGAGTGTCCCAAGGTACTTCTAAGGTGAATAACTTTAGCAGCTCTTGTAAAGTATGGCAATGGCAAGTGTACTGGGTAGCAAAGGCCTGAAAATACTTTAGCCAACAAACATATGCATGTATAAACACGTAGGCACACACATATACACATGCACTCATTTGCCATAACTGAGATTAGAAACCCTGCCTTTCTAGTTATTTGTTCTACTCTGTTATGTAGTTATTCCACATACCACAGAGCTAGTAGCGCTGAGGGCTGTCCAAAGGTACTTTGGGGTGAATAGCATCAGCAGCCCTTGGAAATTATGGCAATGGGAAGTGTACTGGGTGGGAAAGGCCTCAAAATACTTTAACCTACAAACACACACATTTGCCAGAACTGAGATTAGAGCCCCCTGCCTATCCAGTTATTTGATCTATCCAAGTGCTTCTGTCCAAGTGCAACTAACTCTGGGCAAAACTGCAATCCAAATTGTAGCTTGCTGCATATCCCCCACCATGCCCCAGGATTCCCACTCCTCTTTTTTTGATGTACTGGAAAATAATAGGGTTCAACCAAACACCCTAATAATGGGCGACTTCAACTACCTCACCATTAACTGGGAAAACTACTCGTGTACCACCTCCTTAGCTCAACGCTTTCTGGAATTCATAAACTCCAATGCCCTGGATCAACTTATCTACACCCCCATCAGGGGCAACAATATCCTAGACCTAGTCATTACCAACATTAGTGACCAGTGTTCCACACCTGAAGTCAACTCTTTATTGGTCCAATCCAACCATAAGCTAATCACCCTTGATATCCACATCTCGCCCCCACCCACCATTAAGGAAACCATGGTAAAACATTTCTCCAAAGCCAACTTCATGCTTTCTAAGACAGAACTGGTTAACTTCATGATACCCATGCAGATGGACAATGCAGTTACAACTGCTGAATCCTACACAAATGCACTCTATAAGCACTTACACGAGTTTATGGATCGTGCTATCCCAAACAGAACCAAGACGCTATCCTCCAAAAAAAGGAAGCCAATCTGGTGGTCCCCTGTCAAAAACAAACTGTACAACAGAAGGAAGAAACTGTTGCAAAAGAGAGTAAAATCCCATGAGTGGAGGAGCTCCCTGGTCAGCCTCAGTAAGAAGCTGAGATCCCTTATAAGATCCTCTAAAGCTAGCTATGAAAACAAAATTGCCACTAATTCTAAGGACAACCACAAAGCATTCTATAGCTATGTCAAGAATCTTGATATTAACACCCAGATCTGCTCTGAGTTACAGCACAATGGCACGAAAATTACAGAACCGACTGATATTGCCAACATCCTGGCAGATAGGTTCAGTGCTAACTTTACCCCCCCCCCTCACTCCCTAAAGGGCCCATATCTATGCAGGTAGAATGCAGAGTCCCTGTAATCACAACTATGCAGGTAAATGTTGCACTCTCTAAAGCCAAAAATGCAGCACCCATGGGACCGGACAACATCCCAGGCTGCATTTTACATGAACTTCAGAATGAACTGGCTCCCCACTTAAGCACCATGTTCAATAATAGCCTCACATCAGGCTTTGTGCCCACTTAATGGTGCACAGCAACAGTTATCCCTCTCCACAAAGGGGGAGCCACCACTAATCCCAGGAACTATCGACCTATTAGCCTGACGAGCCTGGTTTGCAAGGCCATGGAACGTATCATCATGGAACTCATAAACAAAGACATTGGTAACCTCCAAACTCTGGATCCCACCCAGTTCGGGTTTGTAAAAGGCAGATCATGCCTCCTGAACCTGATAAGCCGTAGATGAGGGTAAGGTGGTTCACACAGCCTATCTTCACCTCGCCAAGGCTTTCAACACCATCCTCCATTCTGGAATTATTGCTAAACTCACTAAACTAGGTATAAATCCCTACGTCACAAGAAGGGTTGCCAGCTGGGTCACTGACATAACTCACACTGTAAAAGTTGCAGACTCCAAATGTGACCTCAAAGCAGTGACAAGTGGAGTACCACAGGGTTCCATCCTGGGACCTCTCCTGTTTGGTATCTACTTCTCTAAAGTACAGGCTAACACAGAAGGCCTCTGGCTAATGATGTTCGCAGATGACTGCAAACTAGGAGCCATAGTCAAGTCCCCAAATGATGTGGACATCCTACAGAAGGGCCTCGCTAAGACAGATGCCTGTTGCCAGAGCCATGGCCTCATGAGCAATGCCAAAAAGTGCAGTGTCATCCCTTTTGGTAAAAACTCTGTACCCATGCACTACCACATAGGCAGCAATCTACTTAACATCGAATGTGTGATAAAAGACCTTGGGACACAGGTGGACAGCAGTCACTCCTTTGATAGTCACATCACCACAGTAGTCAGGAAGTCCTTCTATGTGGCACACCTCATCATAAAAGGGTTCTCATCCAGGAAAAAAGAGGTCATTGTTCCCTTCTACTCAACACTCATTAGACCCATTATAGAGTACAATGCCTCTTTTGGAATGTACCTCACAAGACATCTGCAGCAGCTGGAAAGGCCACAGAAGTACCTCACAAAGAGGATTACTGGCCTCAAACAAATGCCCTACACTGACCACCTCAAAAAACTCCAGCTTTACTCCGTAGCATATCGCCTACTCCGAGGTGATCTCTGCCTAACATATAAAGCTATGTCAAACCCAAAGCTGTTGGATATGCTACACCTAAAGAAATCCCAATCCCTCTGAGCTACAAGCTCTAGGGACCTAAACCTTGTCACCACAATAAACAGGACATGCTGGAGGGATAGATTCCTGTCCCAGAGACTTCCCATACTCTGGAACAGGCTACCCATCTATGTCAAGCAAAGTTCTTCATTAGCACTCTTCAAGAAAAATCTTGATGAGTGCATGGGAAATAGGAAATACACCCCGGGGATCACTTCTGTGTCTCTGCTCGACAGTGGTGCAGGAAAATAACTTTCTTGAGTGGCGTAAGCCAGGGAACCTTGTTGACTAGGCTTATGTAAGCCCTTGGGCCGATAGCCTAGTACCTACCTATAAACCTATGAACCTATACAGTTACATAGTTTTTGCATGTGCCACAGAGCTTATAGGGGTGAGCACTGTCTAATGGTACTTCTAGGGTGCATAACATAAGCATGACTGCTAAAGTAGAACAATGGGAAGTGTACTGGGTGGGAATGGCCTAAAAATGTTTAACCTACAAACACACTCACGGACACATACTTACATTTGCCAGGAGTGAGATTAGAACCCCTACCTATCTAGGTATTTTCACTATAGTGGTATGCAGTTATCACACATGCCACAGAGCATATAGGGTTGACAAGTGTCCAAAGGTACTTCAAAGGTGAATGACATCAGTAGATCTTGTAAAGTAGGGCAATGGGAAGTGTACTGAGTGGGAAAGGCTTCATAATACTTTAACCTACAGACAGACAGACACACACACACACACACACACACACACACACACACACACACACACACACACACACACACACACACACACACAGGCAGGTAATGTGATATTACAACTCCTACCTCAGTACTATTACACAGTGGAGTTCACCTTCATGCTGGCACATGTGCCTGATTACAACTGGTAATGCAACTGTCCACAGTAGGACATCACTCTTTCCCTTTCAGGATATCCCTGTCTATGACTCACTATATGTGTGTGTCTCCCTGTCTCTCTCTCTCTCTCTCTCTCTATCACTGTCTGTCTCTCTCTTCCCCATGTCTCTGTGTGTGTATGCTTAAAATATTCTTATATGTTGCCCATATATATGTCTGTGTATCACATGCAACAAATGCAGATATATCACATATGGGCCACCTACAGCTTTCTGAGGGTAATCCTGTCTGATGGATGTGGGTAGAATCAGTTAAAGTGTACATAGCTATCTGTATGCAAAGACATCTATGCACAATACAGTTATATAGTCCAATGTAGGTTTAGACATAGGCTGTGATTCTCTAAGTGTAGGAGCATGACCATTATGACCTTCTATAGTAAGAGTGGGACTCCATTCCAAAGATAGTTGTACTCCGGTCTGGGTCTTGTGTGCTACAGCCATATGTCTCAACCTGTTAGTGCAAGGAATCTTGAGATAGCCTGCCAAAACAAGGTGACAATGTCCCAAGCATAGGGAGATATTGTAAATATTGCTCTTATTAATGTGGAAAGTTGCTAGTTTAACAGGGTTTGTTTTAGCCGACATTTTCTGACATACATGATGTCTGACACTGAAATGTATTGTGTCATTAATTACTGACAGAAATCTTCAGATCATCACAGTGATTTACCTGAGAAATACAAGATGTATGATTACAGACTGAAATGGTGAGCCAAACTATAATTCTTACCCAATCCGGCCAGTTGAGATGTGTGGCTACAGCCGATTGGCTGATGAAGCTGTGTAAACAGTCCAACACCTCAGTGATATACCAGCTGGGATCACCTGCTTGTGTGTTATTCTTCTTAACTGAAAAGTCATATCCTGGTGTGACTCATGCCTCTCAACTGTACAGTTTTTTGCAGAATGTCCGGATGTTTGTCTCATAATTTTGGTCTGTTTTTCATAACATTGCGGTTTTCAGGCAAGTTAGTGGCAAATAATTACAGACTGAAGTTAGAAAATAACGACAGAACATTTAAGTTTCAGAGTTCATAATCTTCAGAAAATTCATGCTAATGCAAAAACTGTTATTTCATCAACTTTCTAAGTTTGTGAGAGCAACATTTAAATATCATCCCTATTTTTGGACCTTTGTCCCACTTTTATTTATGACCTTGTCCAGATTTCTTGCTCTATGAGGTTGAGAGGTATGGTTGTGAGTACAGAGTGCATTCTACTGAGCAGAGATTTCCATTATATGTGTGGTATATTCCACATAGCACTGTGATTTCCAGGCATGTCAGTGGCAGAGCAGTATAGAGTAATGTGGTGAACCAGTGACAGACATTTGTTTATAGGTTGATAGGTTGTTATGAGCTTACTAGGCTATTGGCCCTGAAGCCCTTATAAACCTTGCAGATGAGAGTGTAGCCCATGTTAAGACATGTCAGCACCCAGAGCCCTGTCCTGCAAGGACACAGGTGGAATCACAGGACTGTATTTTCTGTTTCCCATTCACTTATACAGGGAGCACTTCACAAGGGGTATAGAGGCACTTGGCTTGATGTTGACAGGGAGTGTATTCCACATATGGGGGTGTCTGTGAGACACATATCTGTCACACCAACAAGCCCTATTGATATCACAGACCAGGTTGATGCTGCTCCTACAGGTTGATTGAGTGGGCCTTGACTTCCTGATGTGAAACAGTCCCATCAAGGCAGGGTCTGGATTGCTTTGTATGCCAGAAAGAGGTCACCTCTGAGGATTCTGTATGGAATTGAGTAGAGGAACAGTGCTGTTAGCTTGTCTGTGTAGGGTAGGTGTTTGGGGTCCTGGATTCTCCTGGTGAGGAACCTCTGTGGTCTCTTCAGCTTCTGCATGTGCTTTGTGAGGTGCATGTCAAAGGGAGCGTTATGCAAAATAATTGGCTTTATAAGGTTAGAATACATTGATCTTATGACTTCTTTGTCCCTGGATGAGATACCCTTACTTTTGTGTTGGCCCATCTATGAAGCTTTCTGTACAATGGGAGCAACATGGTGCTCAGCCTTCAGGTTGCTATCAACCTGGGTGGCCAAATGCCTCACTACTGATTGTGTATGTAGGACATTGTTGTTAAGGTGATTATATGTGGGGACATCAGTCTCCCCAAAGGGATGATGCTGCATCTGCAGGCATTCAGCTTGAGGCCATGTTTCTGGCAGCAGTCATTTGTTTTGGTGAAACACTGTTGTATGATGTCCACATCACTTTGGGTATTGATGACTGTTCCCAGCTTGCAGTCATCTGCCAACTAGGACAGCCATAGGCCAGTGTTTTTGGCCTGCAACTCAGGGAAGTATATGCCATATCCCAGAGGCCCCCAGACCGATCCCTGTGGTATGCCACTCATTACGGGCTACCCCTATTATGATTATGTGGGTTCTATCAATGAACCAGTTTGCTACCCATCTGGTAACATATGTATTGCTGCCTAGTTGACAGAGTTCATGTACTATGGCCAAGTGGGGAATAGTGTGTAAGGCTTTGGCTGAGTCAAGCTGGCCAGAGTGTACCATCTTTCCATCATCCATGCCTTTGTTGGCTGTCTCAGGGAAGTCATCCAGAGTTCACTGACATACCTCCCCTTGAGAAAGGCAGACTGTGTGGGGTCAAGTATTTGGAGTTTGCCAATGTCTCTGTTAATCAACTCCATGATAATCCATGATGATCCATAATGATAATACCTCAGAAGGTTAGTGTTGCTATGTTATTATGAGGCTACACATTGGCCCTAGCTGTCATCCTGTCACAGACTGACATCTGTACAGGCCCATATATGACAGTCAGACACAGGCCCACACATGGGGACAGGGTGTTAATAATGCTCTGGCAAACATAGACAGCTGGGAGACTGGTTTGATATTTGCTTGTTTTTTCTTATGGGTATGACGTCTGCTTCTCCACTGTCTGCCATTGATGTTTTAACATGAACCTTTCTTGTCTGGTACATAGTTTGGCAGGCAAATGCAATGTTAAGGCAAGCAAAAGAGATATACAAGGCATACTTGTGGTCCTTCTGTGACAGCCTGTCATTCCAGGGGTATGGATGGTGGCCAGTGACTTGTTGTCAGCACTGGCACAGTAAGGCAGCAGCCATTTAACACCTGGCAGTACACTGACTTTCAGGTACCTGCTGTCCTACTAAGCACTGTGTAAGTTACTCCAAGCTGTGTACTGTCCATATGTGTCCCCCATCCCTCACTTGCCCAGCTTTCCTGCAGTGACAGATATTGACTTCTGGACAGTGTGTATTACTCCTACCGTAGGTGTAGCTGCATGCAAAATAGTTGGCACAGAAAGTCTTGGAACATGTACCCTAGTCCACCACAGTACTGTACCTAGGCCACTAAGCCACAACAGCCAAAAGTAAGTGCTGCCCACTTCCTGACAGTATTAACCATGCATATACATAGCTCATTGACCCCTACATATTGTGGACATGCAACAAGTTATCAAGTTGATTGGGACAGCCCTGGGAATGTGTGCTCTGCTGCTATTACCCTACAAACATACATGTAACTGCATTTCTATGGGGACACGGGTGTGTTGGGAGGGGCATACCTGTCAACTGTACACATTTACACAGACTTTTTAGATGTTGGACTTACTATTTGGTTCCATTTAGCATAGTGTTTTGCCTGTCTTGGAGAATACTGGCATATGACTAAAGACCAAAGGTTGGAATGTAATGGCAGACATTTGAGTTTCAGACTTCCTACCCTTCAGAGACTTCATGCAACTGCAGGACCTGCTGTGATCTCACTATGTAAGTCTGTAAGAGGAATATCTCATCATTGTCCCTATCTGTGGGGCTTTGACAGACATTTATTTATGGTTTTCTATGGCTGACTTGCTGGGAGAGGCTGAGGGGTGTGTATGGGTCCCCAGCATTGACATCCAGGCATGTGACATATGACCCCTCCAGTTTATTAGTTCCCCACATACACTGCTGTGAGTTTTGTCACCTAGGGGATTACTGAATACTCTGGGGAAGCCAGTATTGGGTGGACATTTCCTGTTGTCCCACATAGCTGTCAGTTGTCTGCTGCTATCCCAGTAGGCCACCCCATTCCCTTGCATACATGCAGCGATACCTTAGATATGCTACCAAAACGTGCTACTCCATTCATCTATTGTTAACAAGAGGGACTTACCTTGTGCCTGCGGCAGTTGTGAGAATGTTGCTTGAGGGTTGACTCTGTTGGATGCACGCAGTACACAGCCTATACACGGTAAGGTACAAGTAGTGTGATGTGTGTGTCATCCATTTTACTGTGTGTGCGAGTCAGAGAGAGATATCAGACACTAGGTCCCTAGGGTGTCAGTGTATGTGCTATGCGTTGCCTCTTTGCCAAGGCCAGGGCATACTGGGCATGCCTACATCTGCCTACAGGGGCAGGCTCAGGGGGTTCTTCCTCCAAATCCCCCTGTACCTGTGGAGACCTTGACAATGGTGGGGGGCTGTGTGCCCCTTTCCTGTGATGTTCCTGCAACAGCTGTTTATGCAAGATCATATTGTGTAGCATGGCACATGCTATGAACATGTGTGCACATGTGGCTGGAGAGTACTGCAAGGGTCCACCAGATATGTCAAAGCAGTGGAACCGTGACTTGAGCATTCCAAACACATGCTTTATAATGTTCCTAGTTTGTGAGTGTGCCTCATTATGGTGTTCTTCAGTGGGTGTGAGTGCATTTCTGATGGGTGTCATCATCCAGTATTCCAGTGCATAGCCATCATCCCCCCATGAGATGGCCATATGGGATGTCCCCTCCTGGCAAATGCCTGGTACAGCTGTGAGGCATGCTAGATTTGGGAGTCGTGATAACTGCTAGGGCTACCAGCATACACATTCATGATAATGCCATGGGTATTGCACACAACCTGGTAGTTGATGGAGTGATAGCCCTTGTGGTTGACATACACTCTACCATCTTCACTGAGTGGTGCTTTGATGTGGACTTGAGTGCAGTCTATGGCACCCAGTACCTCTGGGTAGTCTGCTACATGGCAGAAGATATGCATTTTGCTGGTCCTGTCCTCAGGGGTGCTGGGGAAATAAATGTGCTCACCAGCATGTGGTAGCATGGCATCCAGAAACTGGTGGAGAACCCTGGATGCAGATGCCTGTGAGACCCCCATGATGTCCCCGGTAGGTCTTTGGAAAGTACCTATAGTTAGTATTCTTAAGGCTACACATACCTTTGTTTCAACTGTGAAGAGTTCCCCCCTGTTGGCTCTGGGTCTGAGGTGAGGCTGGCAGAGCTCAGTGAGTTGCTGAAGTATGTCCCTGTCCACCCTGTAGTGCTCTAGTATCTCCAAATCATGTAGCCCCTGGAAGGTTACCCTGGGTCTGAACACTCATTTCCTCCTTGGTCTGGGCTGGTTGTCAGCATTATCCTCCTCACTGCCCTCAGTCTGTAGCACATAGAGATGTAACAAAGCAGCAGCCCCTATCATTTTGTCAGTTAAAATTCCCAAGTGTGTACACCAATGGTGCAGAGTTTGTGGGAAAAAAACAGACTGAAAGGTGTTTGCATAGTTTATACTTGTGTGCTGCAGATGCTGCCTGTGTGAGTGGCTGACTATGATACATTCCACTTGTCAGCTATATCACTGAGGGATTTAAATGTGCCACTGTGAGTGGCAGAGTCCATATTAGTTATTTGGAGTTCATTTCCTTTATTCTGCTATTTGCTATTTTTATTTCTATTTCCACTATGTTTAAGCCCTGAGGCAATCTGCACACACTGTTTCAACTAGTGTAAACATTGCTGAGCAGAAAGGGCCCTCCCCTGGACACGAACATGCTCATTATTTCTTGAACCGGCTAAGCACAGCTAGGGAGACTCAGACACACCTCATTGCTTAGCTATGCTTATCTGAGCACAAATAGAAGCCACATAGCTCCAATGTGCTTACACCAAGCATGACACACCTTCTTTTCATGTCAGCTGCTTCTTCTGCTTACATCACTGCATTATAGTTCCTACACAGTTAGGTACTCACTGACATGGTCTCCCATTTTGCTATTCAATAAATTTAGCTCATTTACATACCACTACTGGCTTATACCCTAGTTACACCACTACACCAGTGCCTATGTAATTAACAACCACTGTTACTGGTCATTGTTATGAGTCTGCCTGCTGCCCACTATAATGGCAAAATTACTGTTTCACATTAATTGCCTTTTACTAATTTTTAAAAAAAATTATGCACGATCGTGTTTGCGTGCTGCTGTGCTCCACTTAAACGGCTGAAATCTGCCAGTAAAAAGTTTTGATTTTTGCAATTTTGCAACTCTTTGGCATGCCAATGGCCATAGTTTTGGCCACTGGCATGCCTAATGAACATAATACATGCTTTACTTTAAGCTGTTATGCCCCCATTTTTATTTTTGCAGAAGCATACATGGTTACTAACTGCATACGTTTGTGCTGCGGACATGGCTCCAACACGGATGCCTGTCTGCTTCATGGATCACAAATTCACCTCATTTGCATGGTTTTCACTAGAAAATGAGATGATTTGCATTATTCCATTGCGTCCATGCAAGAATAGTTCTGGAAGGCTCGTGCACATCCCCAGCCTTGTTTACTGGATTGCACAGCCTCCCAACTCCATGTTTGAGCTGTGGCACTATGCTTACATGGAGATTAGCTTTGTGTAAACTTTACTGAATTACCCCTGCAATCCTACCAGCAGATGGATTTGATACTGACAAAACTGTGGCAGAATGAGAAAGTACTAAAAGTGAGAGACAGCAGAGCATTTGTGGAGAATGACTACTGATAGTACACCAGACAGATGAGGAGTAAATTTATTCCATTATTCTGGGACTGTCGAGAAGCAGGAGGGAGATTCAAACTGCTGCACCCATCAAACTTCTAAATATTTTTCCCTGGAGGAACAAAATCATTTTTTGATGAAGTACATGCTAAGGAAGAAATACAGAAATTTGTCCAATAAAAAGTGAGCTGTAAACCAAAAGGATATTCTGCTTCTTGTTCTTCTAGTAATAAAAACCACAAGAAATTGTGTCAGTTAAACCTTTTCCAGTATTTCATAGGTTCATAGGTTCAGGGGTGTGTACTAGGCTAATGCCTCTGGTGCTTTTACAAGCCTTGCCCATAGGATTACCCTGGCATTGTGCCACCCGACCTTAGTTCCCAGTGCTTCTGTCAAGTAGATCCACTGGAGTGATCCCCAGGGTGGATTTTCTAATTCCCACCCACTCATCAAGATTTCTCATGAAGATGGCCAGTGAAGTGCTCTGTTGACATGTATGGGAAGTCTATTCCATAGCATGGGCAGTCTCTGGGTTATGAACCTGTCCCTCCAGCTTGTTCTGTTCATTGTGGTAATGAGGTTAAGGTCTCTAGAGCATGTGGTGTGGAGGGAGTGGAATTCCTTTAGATGTAGCATTTCTAATAGAACTGGGTCAGGCATGGATTTGTAGGTCAAGCAGAGATCGTCTCTAAGTAAGCGATATGAGACAGAGAATAGTTGGAGTTTTTGAGTCTGTCCAAATAGGACAAGTGTTTAAGGCCAAGGATCCTCTTTGCGAGGTACTTTTGCAACCTCTCCAGTTGTTGCAGGTGTCTAGTGACGTACATGCCAAACTGGGCATTGTACTCGATGATTGACCTAATGAGGGAAGAGTAGAGATAGAAAATGACCTCTTTCTTCCTGGATGCAAAACCCTTAGTAATGAGATGCGCCACATAGAAGGACTTTCTGACCACAGTGGCAATGTGGTGGTCAAAAGAGAGGTTGCCGTCAACCTGTGTTCTCAGATCTCTTATAACTCCTTCTGTGTTCAGTGGACTACCATCAATGTGGTAATTCATGGGAACCAGGTTTTTCCCAAAGGGGATGACAACACATTTTTTGGCATTGAGCTTAAGGCCATGGTTCTGACACCAGTCGTTGGTCTCAGTGAGGTCTTTCTGTAGGATGAAAACATCACTTGGGGAGATAATAATAGCTCCCAACTTGCAATCATCTGTGAACTTTGCCAGCCAGAGGCCCTTCATGTTGGCCTGGATTTCAGAGAAGTGGATACCAAACAGGAGAGGACCCAGGACCAAACCCTGTGGAACTCCATTTGTGACAGGTCAGCAGTCTGACTTAGATTCAGCTACTTTCACACTGTGGGTTATATCTGTGAGCCAGTTTGCAACCCACCTAGTGATATAGGGGTTGATGCCTAGCTTATTGAGTTTTTCTATGATTCCTGAGTGGGGAATGGTATCAAAGGCCTTGGCCAGATCAGTGTAGCCTGTATGAACCACCTTGCCTTCATCCACACCTCTGGTAACTAACTCAAAGAAGTTGACCAGGTTGAGCAAGCATGATCTATGTGGGATCCAGAGTTTGGGGATTCCCTATGTCCTTGTTTATTAGGTCCATGATGATGTGTTCCATAGCTTTGCATATCAGATTCATCAGGCTAATGGGGCGATAGTTCCCAGGGTCTGTAATCATTCCTCATTTGTGGAGAGGGATGACTGTAGCAATGCACCATTCAGTAGGGACAAAGCCTGAGGTGAAGATGCGATTGAACAGGGCACGCAGGTGAGGTGCCAGTTCACTCTGTAGTTCATGTACAACACAGCCAGGGATATTGTCAGGGCCCACAGAACCTGTATTCTTCGCATTTGACAGTGCTATTTCAACCTGTACAACAGTAATACTGGGTGCCTGGCAATCTACTGTTATTGTGATTGGTCCTTTGGTGGGGTAGAGACGGGTAAAGTTAGCACTGAATCTGTCCACCAGTATATTGGCAATATCTGTTGGCTCAGTATAGGAGGTACTGTTGTGCAGTAGCTCAGAGCAAACCTCGGTATTGCCATGGAGATTCTTTACATAACTATAGAAGGCCTTGTGGTTGTCTTTACTATCTGCTGCAATTCTGTTTTCATAGCTAGCTTTACAGGATTTGATGAGAGATCTCAACTTTCTGTTGAGGCTGATAAGGGAGCTTTTCCAGTCTTGGGACTTCACCTTATTCTGTATCAGTTTCCTCCTTCTGTTGTAGAGTTTGTTTATGGCAGGGGACCACCAGATTGGCTTCCTTTTTTTGGAGGAGAGCGTCTTGGTTCTATTGGGTATGGCGAGATCCATGCATTTGTATACATGTTCATACAGTGCACTGGTGTATGATTCAGCGGTCATGCAAATATTCTCCATTTGCATGGGTGTTGTGAAATTAGCCACCTCTGTTTTTAGGAGCCAAAAGTTAACTTTGGAGATGTTTTTCTTTGTGGTTACCTTTGTGGGAGGGTGGGAGGGGTGTGGATTTCCAAGGTGATTAGTTTGTGGTCGGATCTAACCAGTGAGGAGTTGACTATTGGAATAGAGCAATGGTCACCCATGTTAGTAATAACCAGGTCAAGGATGTTGCTACCTCTAGTGTGAGTAAGAACAAGCTGGTCCAGGGCATTGGAATTAATGAATTCCAGGAAACGGGCAATTGTATTGGTACATGAGTAGTTTTCCCAGTTAATGCAGGGGTAGTTGAAGTCACCCATTATGAGAGTGTTATGTTGGAGCCTAATATTCTCCAGGGTGCTTAGAAACATGGAGTTTGAGTCTTGGGACATGGTTGAGGACCTATAGCAGGCAATGACCTGAATCGCTGTCTTACCCAATGTTAGCTGCACTGGAAGTATCTCTGATGTATTATGTTGGGCTACCAGTCTGGAGGTGTGCACATCCTTTATGAATATGGAAACACCATTGCCTTTGGAGCTTCAGTCCAAGTTCTGGAGACAAAAGGTGTGGAATGAGTTATAGCCTGGTAGTGCAGGGGTGCTTTCTGCTGCCTTGAACCAGGTCTCTGTTACAGCACAAATGTCAATGTTCTCCATTTTAAGGAGTGCGAGTGAGTGAATTTTGAGATTTAGACTTCTAGCGTTGAGCAGCATGACCCTCAGATTGCATTTGTTTGTAGCTGTTACGGTGGTAATTTGGTCTTTGGAACACCGCCTAAAAGAGGCACTATAGGGGTGGCAAGAGCCTTGGCCAGTATTCAGAAGCCATTCAGGCCATCTCTGGCAAAACATCGAGGTCTTTCAATCATGTCATCCCAGGCAAGCAGATACTGGATCCCCTTAGAATGACACCAGAAACTTAGCCATTTGTTGAACTCAATAATTTTCTGCTTGTACTGTGGTATCATTCTTGGTGATGGAAGGAAGCTACTCAGGGCTAGGGTTATACCCACCTGGGATACATAATCAGAGAGCTCCTCCATGTCTCTTTACATGTAATCCAGGGAGGTACGTCTCAGGTCATTCACACCCACATGTACAATGACAGAGTCATATTTGTACCTGTTGTTGAGGGACCGGAGTCCATGCATTGTGTAGCAGATCCTGGCACCTGACAGGCAGCTGACTGTTACTTTCTTTTTATTCAACCTAGTGAGTGGGACATCAGTGTGCATCACTATCATGTCACCAATGAGTAGTGTGTTGGGCATGCTGTTTTATCTTACAGGCTTTGGTTGAGTGGCACACTGTTTAGGAGAGTTATGTGTCTTGTGATTAGTGTTGTGTTGTGGTGGTTGAGTGAGTTTCTGCCTTGGAGGTCTCTTCTGTTTGGGTAGATTTTTAATGAGAGCTTCTGCAAAGGTGGGTGTGTGGTTTGTGTTTTTATGTGAAGGCAGCACTGGTGTGTGTTCTGGAGGGCTATGTATTCCATGTGGTTTGGTGCCATTGTTGACCTTCTCCTCTTGGCAAGCTATTCCAGTCTTGGCTGGAGAGTGCACGGCTTCCAATTTGGATATATAAGTGCATCTCTCACAAGTCTGAGTGTTGGGAGGTAAGAGGAGAGGGCTGTCACTGCACATGAGGCAGTTGCTTCATTGCCTCAGATGCCAAAGTTCACCAGATTAGTAGGAGAAAGCACAGGGAACTGAGCTTTAGACATGCCTGGAGAGGTGTGCATTAATAATAAGTACTGGTGCTGTTTCCTTTTGAATGTTTAGTGCTGGTAGCACTTTTGTGTGCTAAAATAATTGCTACAAGATGTCTGGTAAAGTGCTAGACTAATAAGCTAGTAAAAGTGCAGGAGAGGAGAGAACTAGCAGATATAAGGGAAAAATTGAAGAGCAGACTTTTTGGCACTGCTCGGAAGCTTACAAACAGTCCTGGACACAGTAAATATGTATCTGGACTAGACTAGTTACAGGAAAGGTGGGAAACAAGCACAAACATGGGCTTTTAAACCAAAAAGTTGAAAGAGATGGAAAAACTGCCCAAACAGCCAATAAACTACAATTTCTGGGCCAGAAACCAATCCTCTTGTGGTAGATAGGCTACCTAGTGCTTACCACTCCCACTAATAAGCGAGAAGACTTCTCTCCAACACAGAAAGGCTTGGTGGGCTCAGAAGCTTACAAACAGTCCTGGATACAGCATATCTGTAGCTGGACTAGACTAGTTATAGGAAAGGCAGGAAACAAGTGTAAACATGGGCTTTTAAACCTGAAAGTTGAAAGAGATGGAAAAAACTGCCCAAATGGCCAATAAACTACAATTTCTGGGCCAGAAAGCACTCCTCTTGAATTAGAAAAGGCTACCTAGTGCTTACCACTCCCACTGATAAACTAAAAGGCTTCCCTCTAACACAGAAAGGCTTGGGTGCTCAGAAGCTTACATAGAGCCCTGGATACAGCAAATCTGTATCTGGACTAGAATAGTTATAGGAAAGGCAGGAAACAAGTGCAAACTCTGTCTTTTAAACCTGAAAATTGAAGGAGATGGAAAAAACTGCCCAAACAGCCAATGAACTACAATTTATGGGTCAGAAACCACTCCCCTTGTGGAAGATAGGCTACCTGGTGCTTAGCACTCCCACTGATAAGCTAGAAGGCTTTCCACCAACACAGAAAGGCTTCGGGGGCTCAGAAGCTTACAAACAATCCTGGATACAGCAAATCTGTATCTGGACTAGACTAGTTACAGGAAAGGTGGGAAATAGGTACAAATGGGGGCTTTTAAACTAGAAAGTTGAAAGAGATGGAAAAAACTGCCCAAACGGACAATAAACTACAATTTCTGGGCCAAAAATCACTCCTCTTGTGGTAGATCGGCTGCCTAGTTCTTAACACTCCCACTGATAAGCTAGAAGACTTTGCTCCAATACAGAAAGGCTTGGGGGCTCAGAAGCTTACAAACAGTCTTGGATACAGCAAATCTGTATCTGGACTAGACTAGTTGCAGGAAAGGTGGTTAATAGGTGCAAATGGGGACTTTTAAACCAGAAAGTTGAAAGAGATGGAAAAAACTGTCCAAATGGCCAATAAACTACAATTTCTGGGCCAGAAACCACTCCTCTTGTGGTAGATCAGCTACCTAGTGCTTAACACTCCCACTGATAAGCTAGAAGGCTTCGCTCCAACACAGAAAGGCTTGGGGGCTCAGAAGCTTACAAACAGTCCTGGATGCAGCAAATCTGTATCTGGACTAGACTAGCTACAGGAAAGCTGGCAAACAAGTGCAAATGTGGGCTTTTAAGCCAGAACGTTGAAAGAGATAGAAAAAAATGGCCCAAATGGCCAATAAACTACAATTTCTTGGCCAGAAACCACTCCTCTTGTGGTAGGTTGGCTACCTAGTGCTTACCACTCCCACTGATAGGCTAGAAGGCTTTCCTCCAACACAGAAAGTCTTGGAGGGCTCAGAAGCTTACAAACAGTCATGGATACAGCAAAACTGCATCTGGACTAGACCAGTTACAGAAGAGGCAGGAAACAAGCTTAGAATTTTTTTTTACATAAAAGCAGCTAAAACAGCGCTAAAAGCAATAAAGTACACGAGTGTGTAACAATGTTAAAGCAAATACAGTTTAAATAAATGCAATTTATTCAAACTGTATTCTAAACTGAATTCAATTATTATTTTATTCAACTCTCAACAGTTAAAATGTGCCAAGAAGCACACTCAGTCAGAACACACAAGGAGATTCTAGCAAAGTTATTTATTTATTTATTTATTTTTGTCAGCAAAGGGGAAAGAGAGAAAGGATGAACAGAAGATAATTCAAGGTTAAGAACCTAAGTGGGTTGGCCTTCTCAAATGTTCTCTATGTATTAGTTAGAATAACCTAATGACACTAGACTGGGAGGAGTGTCCCAGTTCAAATTTACAGTAGGGGCAGGCGACAAAAAAGCCACCAAGTATAAGAACAAGACCAATGGAAAATGCTTGAGAGAGGGAAAAAGCACAATAGTTTGCTACAAGACTCAAGAATATGATGGAAGCAAAGCAGAGATAGGGTTTGGGAGATGGAGATAAGCAGGAATAGAACAAAAAATCTGGAAATATTGGACTTTTTGGACTTTGTTATACTTGTAGGGGACTCTAAGTCATATGCCCCACTTCATGTCATTAACATTTGCAGAATAAAATCAGTAACTTGGAAATTGACAAATGTGGGATTACAAGGCAATAACTATATTTGTGAAACATGACAGAACAAGCAAATATGAAAATATTGGACTTTCTTGGACTTTGTTAAACTTGTAGGGGACTCTAAAGTTTATGCCCTACTCCATGTCATTAATGTTCAGAAAAATACTCAGGAGAGGGTAAGAGGAGGGAGAAAGTTAACTGTAAGTAAAACATTTTTCTTTATAGTACTGCTTAAATAGTACATGATTTTCTTTGCCTGTTATAATGTTTTGTTCAGTAATTTTTAAGTGCAATGGGAATACTAATGTAAAAAGGTGCTTTTGTTTTCCTTTTTTTTCTTTCTCCCTTCTTCTCTCTTTCTCCTTGTTCAATTTTAAGAATATAGGCCCTGCAATGTAAAAAAAAGCTGGTTAAAAGAGCATGACAAAAGAAAAATGAGTGTGTTTTTTTTTCACATTCATGCATAGAGAAGTGGATAGGTTAACACAGTTATCTTAATTTAGCAATGCATTTTAAGAGAAAGCAAGTAAATGAAAGAAGAATATTGTATACTACAAGGTTTTTTTCTAGTAAACAGTTTTGTGTTTGGTTCTCATGTCTCTAGCAGTCTGATAAAAAGAAATGGTTTGGAGAAAATGTTTTCTGAGAGCATTCAAGTGTTGTCCCAGCTGAGAGAGCTATAAAGATAAGACAAAACCAGACAACAATTAATAGAACCACAGGCTATACCATGTGTCTTAGCAAGGAGAACCTTTCTTTTAGGTTAGCTCAAGTCTGTTTGTGTGGCTGTCAGTTTGGAGCATTTGTTCTTATTAGGAGGGTAATACTTCAATATTTGAAGATGTGCATAGATTCCTGTGTTATTAAGTTAATAGGTTTTAGGGGGATATTTGTGTGTGTGTGTGTGTGTGTGTGTGTGTGTGTGTGTGTGTGTGTGTGCACATTTTTGTTTGAGAGTTTTCAATAAAACAAAAAGTTATGTAATATGTGACATAAGCTGAAATGGAGATGACAAGAAACAACTGTATGGAAGTTTATCCTGCCAAATGGTACATGCATGTAGCATAAAAGCTGGAACTAGACATTTAACAAAAAAAGCTATTATACCTAAAAGGTGGGAATATTAATTTCTCAAGAATATGATGCTTTCTATAATGTCTTTAAACATTAATGGTCTCACAAATCAATACAAAAAAGAAAGAGTAGGGAACTATATTAAAAAATGTAGAGTGCAAATAGTTATGCTACAAAAGACACGCTTGGGAAAAAAACTGAAATGTGAATTTGATAAAGAAAGGTTTTCAGGATGGTTATTCAGTGAAATACTTAGGACAAAGGAAGACAGGACTACTTATATTAATTGCAAAAGGAGCTCCAATTTTAATAGAAGATGATATAGAAGACAATGATAGATTTGTAGTACTATGGGGCTACTGACAAGGAAAGAGGGTTACACTGGCATGTATTTATATTCCATTGAAAACTGCTATAATGGAGTAAAGAAAATTCTGAGAGAAATAATTAGCTTTCAGCAAAGAATATTACTTATAGGTGGGGACTGGAATGTGAATTACAGCAGTGAAGATGTATCTGGGGGGTCCAGTAGGGGAAAATATAACAAAGGAGGGTAGAGTTTTAAAGACATTCATGAAAATATTTAGCATGGAAGATGTGAATTCGGTACTTAGAGTTTGGAGTAAATTAACATATTATTCCTAAAGATACAAAAACTGAGCTAGGCTAGACAGAATTTACATTTCACAGGAACATGTGCATTTAGTTGAAGATTTTGATATGCACCCAATAACTATTTCTGTTTATGCACAAATAATAACTAAAATAAAAAAGTAATGAGATAAAATTGAGACACTGGCTCTTTCCAACCTATTTGTTGAAAAGACAGGATTTTAAGGAATGGGTAGTGGAAATCTTTCAGGAGCTATTAGAGAAGATAAAAACTTCTTATGAAAATATAGCCAGGGGTGGGCTAAAATTAAAGTGGAGTTCGAAATGAGGGTGGAAATAAAAGAAAAGCAGATACAGTTAAGAAGTAACAAGAATTATTTAGAGGGACAGACAAATGTTAAAATAATGTAAAATAGGGGGAATTTCACAGAACAAGAAGAGGAGCAAAACCAGAATGTCGAACAGAAAACAAGAGATCACCTCAATAATATGCATGAGTTTAGAAAGATTGCTGTAAAGCAACTGTTTTTTGATGATGACTCTAGAGCACCAACACTTTTAGCACAACAACTCAGGCAACAGAAAGTTGAAAGAGCTGTCATCAAGCTGAGGGAGCCTAAAACAAGGAAATAAGAGACATTGTAGAAGTACTGTAAATATTTTGGAAATTCTATGAAAGTCTGTAAAAAAGCAGAGAAATATGGAAATCAAGAAAAGGTACAAATGGAAATGTTTATGGAAGAATGAAATATGCCAAGGTTAGAGGTAGAGGAGGCTCAATTACTAACAGGATAGCAGGAAATAAGATAAAAATGGTGATGTATAACCGATCTACAGGAAAGTCCCCAGGCACAGATGGTATTCTTGTGGAAGTTTGGAAGCTAGAAGGAGAAAAAACTGGTAAAAATCTGGAAGGCTTTGTTTAACAGTATTTTAAGAGGAGGAAAACTACCAGCATCCTGCAAGAAAGTGTCTGTAGGCTTAATACCAAAAGAGGGTATAGATCCATCTGATCCAGTTTCATACATACCCATTTCAATACTAAACCATGATTATAAAGTGTTTATTTCTATAATGGCTAAAAGAATGGCAAAAATGATGCCAAAATTGATAGATAGGGATCAATGTGTTTTTGTATAACTTGAGCACTACCATATTACTGCTTATTGAAACAGTTTTTTTCCTGAAATTGTTGCACTTTGTTTGGAGTAGCATACACTAGATTCAGACCTGCTGAATTTAGTTCTGTTTGTATAATTTGAGCACTAAATCAGGCCCTCTTTTGTTGGACAGGGTTCCTCTGCACTGTAGTGACAGGAATGTGCAGTTAGAACTCACCTGTTTGAAGGTTGCTGGAAAGGGGCTCAGTTTTCAGCTTTTTTATTGGTTAATTTGTTTAAGTCAGTTTGCTCTCATTTGCTACATAAGCACCACATTTGCATGGGTTTGTGCTTGTTTGCACATTGTTCACTGCCAAGCAGCGGTGGGCACCACTTGCGGTTATAGACACAACTTCTGCCTGCAAATTTTCCCTTAGTACTCTGCTGGTGTTCCATAGGTGAGTTCTTGTGATTGTTTCTCACTGATAGGTGATACACTCAGCAAAGCTTCTTAAGTACTATCACAGATCCTACCTACTAGCACTTCATATTTTTTATCCACTTCTCCTGTCTTCTATTTTACTTGGGTCTTCCTGTCCTCTTCCTGTTTTCTGACCACATCAACTTACCTAGCATTATGGATGGACAGCTTCCCACAGTTTCTCCAGCCAGCCTGGTCAACATGGACATCCTGAGGCAATGTAGCAACTGCCTCATGTACACTGACAACCCAGTTCTTCTAGTCCAAACAAATTCATTATATGAGAGATGCATCACTCACTAGTCAGTTCATCTGATACTAAGCAGGTTGTCAGCATGCACACCTTCAGCACCTACTAAACCAACAATACATAAGGCTACATATGTGGAGGTCCCCAGCAGATGCTTACCCAAACATCAGAGACCTCCCAAATACAAACACAAGCACGATTTGCATAATACATCCTCTGTAGAACATAGTACGCAAAATATATTACACACCAGTGTCTCACCAGTCAAGCCCCTAAGGCATTACACAAAAAACAAACATATTAGTCATAGGCAACTCAATTGTGAGACACACAGATGTCCTTCTCACCAAGTTGGATAAGAAAAAAGTCATGGTCAACTATCTGTCAGGTGCCAGGATCCACCACATCACACACTCACTTAAATCTCTCAACAATAGGCACTGTTATGACTCCATCATAGTCCATGTTATTTTGAATGACTTGAGAAGTACCTCAGTGGACTATATGAAGAGAGAAATGACTGAGCTCTCTGATTATGTGTCTCAGGCAGGTATGTTCCTAGCCTTAAGCAGCATTTTACCTTTGTCTAGGATAATATCTCAATACAGACAAAAAATTATTGACTTCAACAATTGGCTTAGTTTCTGGTGTCATTCAAAGGGGATCCAGTATATGTCAGCCTGGGATTACATGATCAACACAGCCCAATGCTTTGCCAGAGATGGTCTTCATCTGTCACCCCTGGGTTTTAATTACTGGGTAAGGCTCCTGCCACCCTAGTAGTGCCTTTTTTAGGCAATGTCAGAAAAACAAAATTCCTGATGTAAAAAACACCTTCTAAAAACAATCTCAAGGTCATGCTGCTAAAAGCTAGGAGTCTAAACCAGAAACTGCACTCACTGGAAGCAGTCCTCACCTTGGAAGATACTGACATTTGTGGAGTCACTGAGACCTTGTTTAAGGCTGTGCAGAGAGCCCCAGTTATACTAGGTTACATTTCCTTTCACACATTCAGACTACAAACTGAAAGCATGAGAACTAAAGGAGGTGGTGTATTAATATTCAGTAAGGATAAATACACCTCTAGATTGGTTAAACAGCATGATTCCCTTGAATTACATCAGTTGAACTGACTCTAGGTAAGACCCCTCTTCAGGTCATTGTCAACTATAGGACGCCCTCCATGTATCAGGACCTCCACTCAGCCTATTTGGATCTACATGAGTCAATCAAGATGCAACTAAACACCCTGGTTTTGGCTGACTTTAATTACCCATCCATTGACTGGCTAGGTTATATGTGTTCTAACTCACTTGCCCAAAGGTTTCTAGACTTCCTTAGTTCCAATGCCCTGGACCAGCTAGTTGACACACCCACAAGCGGCTAAAATGTCATGAATCTGGTGCTCACATGGGGGACCGCTGCACCACCCCCAGTGTGTGGCCATCCCTGGTGAGATCTGACTAAAAATCAATCTTGCTAGAAGTAACTATAGCACAAGACCCCCTTAGCAACAACTAGACTACAAAACATCTCCAAGGCCAATTACAACCTCTTATGTGACAGCATAAATAGCTTCATAGCCCCAACCCCACTGATGGATAAGACACCTATGCTGAGTTATACACCAATGATTTATATGTGTACCTGTACAATTGTATTGACTCTGCTATACCTGATAGAACCAAAGCAAGATCTTCAAGGAAAAACAAACCTGCATGCAGGACAATTGCCATTAATAGGCTATACAAATGAAGAAAGAAATTGCTGTCTAAGAGAGGGAAAGAACTGTTTCAAAAGTAGAAACACTCCCTCCTCAAATTAAGAAAGCAAATAAGACTCCTGGTAAAGTCCTCCAAAGCTAACTGCAAATCCATATTACCTTCCCTAACTAAGGATAACCACAAGGTGTTCTTTGTTTACATCCATAACCTCAAAGGTAAGGCCTATATTTGCCCTGAACTCGTAGTTAATGATACTATATATACAGAACCTGTGGATATAGCAAACCTGCTGCCTGGCAGATTCAGTGAAAACTTCACTACCCTCTCCCTGCCATATATACTCCAAAGCATCCCTAACACCTGTCCCCCACTTAGTATTTCTGAGGAGCAGGTCTCAAATGCCCTCTCCAAGGCCAAAAACACAGCCTTTGTGGGACCAGACAACATCCCAGGCTGTGTTCTAAATGGGTTAAAACAGGAATTAGCATCACCATTGGCTACACTTTTTAATCACAGGCTAAGCACTGGCTTCATCCCAGCAGAATAGAAAACAGCTACCGTCATCCCTTTGTACAAATGGAGTGCATCCATGGACCCCGGGAACTATAGACCCATTAGCCTGACCAGCCTTATCTGCAATGCCATGGAATGAATCATCATGGACTTTATTAACAAAGATATAGGAAATCTCCAAACATTTGACCCCACCAATTTTGGCTTTGTCAAGGGGAGATCATGCCTGTTAAACTTGATCGACTTCTTTGAGACAGTCACTAAAGCCCTAGACGAGGGCAACATTGTGCATACAGCCTACCTAGACTTAGCCAAGGCCTTTGACACAATCCCTCACTCAGGCATCATTTATAAACTCACCCAGCTGGATATCAACCCATATATTGTAAGGGGGTACATGTCATATCGTCAAACGCTTAATATCTTGAACACCTGATCGCCGAACTACCTATTCACTGAACAACATAATCATTGAACTGTGAATTATTGAAAGATTTTAATTGGCCATCCTGAAAAAAACATTGTGTGACTGACATTCAGACTGGCCATGATTTTCCCATTACTTTATTGTAGTGCAATCTCAGAGTTGGTATATTTAATTTGTAGGGGGTATGTGGGGTGCAGGGGGGCCCAGCCCCCCTGCAAAAACATTTTTAAAAAGTTTTACTTTTTGCGGTGTTGGCCAACTAAAACATTTTGATGATTTACATTTCAGTGAATAGGTTGTTCAGTGAATAGGTAGTTCAGTGATTAGGGTTAGACAATTACATGGTTGATAAATTAAACATTCAGTGGTATGACATAGACCCACTGTCAGGTGGGTTGCAAACTGGCTCACTGATAGAACTCGTGCAGTCAAAACAGGGGACCCCACCTTCTCCAGCAGACCTGTAACCAGTGGTGTTTCACAGGGATCAGTTCTGGGATCCTTACTGTTCAGAACCTACTTTTCTGAAGTACAGGATATAAGTAAAGGACTGTGGCTGACAAAGTTTGCTGATGACTGCAAACTGGGAGCAATCACTGAAACCCATAGTGATCTCAGCATCCTGCAAGAAGGTCTTACTCAGACTAATGACTGGTGCCAAATTCATGGTCTTAAACTTAATGCAAAAAATGCATTATCATCCCCTTTGGCAAGGGTGATGTTCCTGCAAACTACCACATCAGTAGCAATGCCCTAAGTAGACAGTCAGTGGTGAGAGATCTGGGTACACAGGTCGACAGCTATCTTAACTTCAATAACCATGCCGCCACAGTGGTAAGAAGAGCAGTTTACATTGCTCATCTCATAAGTAAGGTCATTGCCTCCAGAAAAAAAGAGGTTAAAACCACCCTGTGCTCTTCCCTCATTAGGTCAATAATAGAGTACAATGCTCCCTTTGGTATGTTCCTTTCCAAACACCTGCAGCAAATGGAGACACCACAAAGGTTTCTTACAAAGAAAATTCAGGGTCTTCAAGATCTGTCTTATGTGGACAGACTGAAATCATTGTCATTTTACTCTGTCTCATACAGACTGCTCAGAGTTGACCTGTGTCTTGTATATAGAGCAATCTCTGACTCAGCTTTAATGGAAATGCTGCATATTCACAAGTCAAATGGCACAAGGGTCATTCGCTCAAAGGACCTTAACCTGGTATGTGACATCAACATAACATTCTGGAGAGACAGATTTGTCTCACAGACATTGCCCCACCTTTGGAACAAGCTTTCCTATTCATGTTAAACAAAGCCCATCATTGGCCCTATTTAAATGTAATTTGGATGATTGGATGGGTAACAAGAAATTCACCCCAGGGGTTCTACCTGTGTCACTCTTAGACAGGGTTAGCAGGTGATGATTTTAGTGTCTACTTGAACCAGACACCCTTGGGAACATGGGTTGAACTTGGCTCTGCTAGAACCATTAGCTTAGTAACCACCTTTGATCCTATGATCCTATGAATGTGGTTTTATGGAGGGGAGGCAAACATTTCACAACATTAACAGAACACTGCTGATCAAGAGGGAAGCAGAATTTAGGAAAATACCACTGTTGTTAGTGAGTCTTGATGCAGAGAAAGCATTTGATAGAGTAAACTGGGACTTTATGAGCAGAGCTTTGGAAACATTTGCATTCCCTGATAAAATGATAAGGTTGATTAGAAGGATATATGAGGGATCAGATGTTAAAGTGGGTGGGGTCCTCTCTGATAATCTCTGCTTAAGCAGAGGAACCAGGTAGGGGTTTCCCCTGCCTCTTTTGTTATCTGCATTATATTTAGAACCATTGGCAAAGAAAATATGGGACTCATAATTTCAAGGATATAATTGGTATGGTAGACAAGAAAAGCTGGCTCTATTTGCAGATGAAATTATTTTATACCTGACAAAACTAGAAAGAGACATTACAGTGCTGTGGTAAAAAATTAATGAAGCTACAACAAAGGCAATAGAGGTAAATTATGTACCCACATATGAATTGGTTCAGCAATACTTATGGGGACATGACAAAATGATTTATTTAACAGTGTGGCTTAAAATGATTCCAGTTTGGCAGCTAAGGATATGTGGGAAGAGACTAAACTAAAGATAATAAAAAAACTGAGAACATGGAAGCTCTGTTATATAAATATCAGTAGTAAGATACAAGCAGTTAAAATGTTTTTTGTTCCTTCAGTCTTATACACAGATCAGGCATATTTTTATCAACCAGAAGAGAAGTTGTGGATAGCAATTAATAAAGAGCTGAAGGATTTTATCTCAGAGGGGAAGATGGCAAGAGTCAAGTGGAATAAATTCATTCTTCCAATAGGACAGGGCGGATTGGGATTACCCGATTTGAAGTGGTATTTCAGTGCAACACAGTTAAGCCTCCTATACATAGCACAAGCTGAAAACTATAATTCAAAGTGGAAAGAGATGATGATGAAACGGTTGGGGGGAAACTCAAGAAGCAAGGAGAGACTGGGATTTTGGATGAAGACCTTTAAGGAGAATAACAATAATCATACAGAATATTATATTCATAAAGTAGTATAAAGTATTCTAAGAACTAAACCAACACTGGAAAGGAGAAAGCAGATTCTGCTGATAGGGATGACAGCAATTAGGGATACAGATAATAGACAAGATGGGCTGGAAATGATTGAAGAAAACTGGCAAAGAAACCAAGGTATTGGGACCAAATAACTAGAGAGGGAAAGGTAATAGAATGGGAATATGCCAAGAACTTATTTGGACTGCAGATTAGAGATTGTCTTCCCTATCAAGGACTGATATCAAAGTATAGAAGTTGCCATTAAGAAAGGAGCACTTAGTAGAGCATATAAAATATTGCATGATAACTATAAAAATCAGAGAAGGTTAGAAATGATTTTGATGAGAGATAAAATAAGCAATTCACAAAGAAACAATGAGAGATATGTGTATTTCTCCCAAATATACAACAAAGTCTAGAAGATTCAGTACTTGGAAGTGTTTACATAGGTATTTTTATACCCAAAGTAGACTCCAAAGAAAATTTCCTCAGGTAGACAGCAAATGTTGGAGGTGTGATAGGGAAGAAAGAGTTAACTGGGAACATATTTTCTGGAAGTGTAATGAGTTGGCAGACTTTAAAGATTCCATGCAGATCACTTTGGTGGATATACTAGGTGAACAAATTGGTATAAGTAAGACAATGATTTTTTGACCTATGATACAGAATCGTAATTGCCTAGACATAGTAAGGTCTTGCTGAGTCTGATTATGATGGCTGCAAAAAAAGCAATTACTAGAAAATGGAAATCAAAGTCCAAACCAACTTTATTAGAAGCAGCAAATATAGTAACAGAGATAAAACAACAGGAATTGGCATCTTTAGAAAAGGGTAGGAGCAAATTAAATAGGAAAAAATGGGAATTGTTGGATCAATAGAAGCAGAGGAGGAATGAGGTATAAAAGAATGGAGAATGTGAATGTGCTATGTAATGCCTGACTGCCAATTACTGGATATACTATAAGTGATGTATAATGTTTGCAGCTACAGCTGTCAGCATGGTTTGTAATGTAGAATGTCTGCAACTGAGATTGTGTCAGTATGGTTTATTTTCATCTATATAAAGATGTTTCTTGTTAAAAAAAATAAAACAAACAAACATTTAAAGTATGCTGCACTTTATCTTTATGCACAACCAGTGTCATGCTTCTCACTTCATGTCCAAACACATATTTCCTCTTACATTTTTAATCTCATGTTCCATATTATAAACATATATAAAGTATTTAACTCAAGTTCCTCTATGTCAGATGTTCTGAGTTGCACATTTATTTATTCCTTAACTGAAGTCCCAAGTTTTGAAAAAAATATACTCATTTCATAGTGCAGATGAGCTCATTGTCTTCATTTCATTCATATGTTTTCAAGAAAAGTAAAATGTTTTAGATGTAACCTTGCAAAAGTCTTCTGTCCTTAAGTGTATTAATGATTTGTCCTGTACTTTAAACCCCCAAAATAACTTTATACCTGTTAATATCATTGTCTTCATTCTTACCACTGCTTTTCTCTTCTTTTGATGTCCTTATACAAGTCCTTGTCATGTTTCAGCTTCAGCCACAGTCTTTTTCTTAATTTTGATTACCATCTTACATATGTACATTTTTTTTACAGATTACAATATACTGTTGGAGGGACAAGCTTTTAAAACCAACTACTCCATGACCAAACATACCCCTAAGCTGCATTCAGCACCTTCTGGAAATCCAGCTCTTTTGCTTGATTCATCTGACAGCACCTTATCTGTTACCTCTCCCATCATGAGATCCACCAAAGCATTCCAACTTACTTCCTCATCAGCTTTTGCCTCACCTCGATCTCTCATGTCCATTAACAGAAGAATTTCCATACCTCCTTACTCCAGCTTACTATAACAATCATCTCTCTTACATACATTTTTATAAGTTTACTACATAGTAAAAGAAAACAAAAAACAGTTTTAACTCATGCTCACCCATATCTGAAGTCCTAAATTGCACATTTATTTTATTTTTTTAGTTGCATTTTCAAGCTCTGAAATAAATTGATTTTCCATGGTGCTACTGTATTTCTTTTTTTAGTCTCAGTCATAACTTTTTCCGGCAAGTTGGAACCTTCAAATGTCACTTCACAAAAAAAGCTCTGCTCCCAAATGAGTTTGTGCTCTTATATCTTTCATACTAAGCCCTAGCTGCAAAAATAAAAGCATTCCTATAGTGATACCTGTTCATACTGCCATCATTTTTTTCTTTTTATTCTTATCATTGAGTGACTTTTCTGTGGCTGCTTAGAAACTGCATTAGTTCCTTCTTCCATTCGTCCTTGCCTTGCTCCATCTGACTAACTTCTTTCCTATGACAAAAGTCCCTGAAAACTGGCTACTTCACCAGTTGAGAATATCTCCAATATTTTCTGTTCATCAGTTGTTGCTTGTATTCCAATCTCTCATTTTCTTCATCCTGTAATACTCTGACTGTGTCACTCGATCATGCTTCCTCTTCTTGCTTAAGCTCTGTGTCTTTCATAAAATCTATCAGCATTTGTGTGTATGGTCCTCCAGTTTCCAACTCTGTAATAGTTATTTCATCTCCTTCTCCTTTCTTCACTAAGATTTCCCCTGTGCCTCTCTTCAGCTCTGCTGCACTCTTCTCCTCCTTGGTGTTCCTGGAAATGCATTGGTAGCCCTCCAGTGCTGTCTAGCAGCTCCAGAGAGTGCTTCACGTCTTCTCCTCAAAAGAGAAGGGGAAATTCTTTGGTATCATGGCCAAAGTTTTCTTAGAAGTATAAATAGCACCTTGGATCTTCCATGGAAAAAAGCTGCTAGCCTAGTGGGACTTACCTATACAAAGAAAGATACATTAAATAAAATGAAATAAACTAACACAGCCTTCTGTTATTGTATAATGAAAATACCCCTTCCTTTCACCAAGCATTCTCCTTGCTCAGTGTTAACAACTGTGTCCCAAACTTCTGTAATATATATTGTTTCTTACCTTACTCTTTAATGATTATAATAACATGAATATACTGTTCATCCAGAATTTTCTATAAACGAACAATAACCTAGTCTACCTGACTTCAAATATTCTGCATTAATATTGCACCTGTTCATGATTGCTAGCAATATGTTTATTTCCTTTCAGAATACATATGTACCTTCAATAAGAGGTCAGACATTCCAGTGACCAGCCTGTTGTGATATAGCAACTTATAGGTTCATAGGTTCATAGGTAGGTACTAGGCTATCGACCCAAGGGCCTATGTAAGCCTAGCCAGCAAGGTTCCATGGCTTACGCCACCCAAGAAAGTTATTTTCCTGTGCCACTGTTGAGCAGAGACACAGAAGTGATCCCCGGGGTGTATTTCCTATTTCCCATCCACTCATCACGATTTTTCTTGAAGAGTGCTAATGAAGAACTTTGCTTGACATAGATGGGTAGCTTGTTCCAGAGTATAGGAAGTCTCTGGGACAGGAATCTATCCCTTCAGCGTGTCCTGTTTATTGTGGTGACAAGGTTTAGGTCCCTAGAGTGTGTAGCTCGGAGGGATTGGGATTTCTTTAGGTGTAGCATGTCCAGCAGTTCTGGGTTTGACATAGTTTTATATGTTAGGCAGAGAGCACCTTGGAGTAGGCGATATGCTATGGAGTAAAGCTGGAGTTTTTTGAGGCAGTCAGTGTAGGGAATTTGTTTGAGACCAGTAATCCTCTTTGTGACGTACTTCTGTGGCCTTTCCAGTTGCTGCAGATGTCTTGTGAGGTACATTCCAAAAGGGGCGTTGTACTCTATAATGGGTCTAATGAGTGTTGAGTAGAGGGGAACAATGACCTCTTTTTTCTTGGATGAGAGCCCTTTTATGATGAGGTGTGCCATGTCGAAGCACTTCCTGACTACTGTGGCGATGTGACTATCAAAGGAGAGACTACTGTCCACCTGGGTCCCAAGGTCTCTTATCACGTATTCGGTGTTAAGTAGATTGCTGCCTATGTGGTAGTTCATGGGTACAGAGTTTTTACCAAAGGGGATAACACTGCACTTTTTGGCATTGAGCTTGAGGCCATGGCTCTGACACCAGGTATCTGTCTCAGTGAGGTCCTTCTGTAGGATGTCCACATTATTTGGGGACTTGACTATGGCTCCTAGTTTTCAGTTATCTGTGAACTTCATTAGCCAGAGGCCTTCTGTGTTAGCCTGTAGTTCAGAGAAGTAGATACCAAACAGGAGAGGTCCCAGGACGGAACTCTGTGGTACTCCATTAGTAACTGCTTTGAGGTCAGATTTGGAGTCTGCAACTTTTACAGTATGGGTTCTGTCAGTGAGCCAGTTGGCAACCCATCTTGTGATGTACTGATTTATACCTAGTTTAGTGAGTTTAGCTATAATTCCAGAATGGAGGATGGTGTTGAAAGCCTTGGCAAAGTCAAGATAGGCTGCATGAACCACTTTACCCTCAACCATGGCTTTGGTAACTGCCTCAGAGAAGTCGATCAGGTTCAGGAGGCATGATCTGCCTTTCACAAACCCAAACTGTGTGGGATCCAGAGTTTGGAGGTTACCAATGTCTTTGTTTATGAGTTCCATGATGATACGTTCCATGGCCTTGCAGACCAGGCTCGTCAGGCTAATAGTTCGATAGCTCCCGGGAGCAGTGGTGGCTCCCCATTTGTCGAGTGGGATGATTGTTGCTGTGCACCATTCAGTGGACACAAAGCCTGATGTGAGGCTATTATTGAACATGGTGCTTAAGTGGGTAGCCAGTTCGTTCTGAAGTTCATGTAAAACGCAGCCTGGGATGTTGTCCGGTCCCATGGATGCTGTGATTTTGGCTTTAGAGAGTGCAGCTTTTACCTGCTTAGTTGTGATTACAGGGACTCTGCATTTTCCTATATAGATATGGGCCCTTTAGCGGGTGAGAGGGGAGTAAAGTTAGCACTGAACCTATCTGCCAGGATGTTGGCAATATCAGTTGGCTCTGTAATTTTTGTGCCTTTGTGCTGTAACTCAGAGCAGATCTGGGTGTTGCCATCTAGATTCTTGACATAGCTATAGAATGCTTTGTGGTTGTCCTTGGATTTAGTGGCAATTTTGTTTTTGTAGCTAGCTTTTGAGGATCTTATAAGGGATCTCAGCTTCTTACCGAGGCTGACCAGGGAGCTCCTCCACGCATGAGATTTTACTCTCTTTTGCAACAGTTTCTTCCTTTTGTTGCACAGTTTGTTTTTGGCAGGGGACCACTAGATTGGCTTCCTTTTTTTGGAGGTTAGCATCTTGGTTCTGTTTGGGATAGCATGATCCATGCACTCGTGTACATGCTTATAAAGTGCATTTGTGTAGGATTCAACAGTTGTAACTGTATTGTCCATCTGCATGGGTGTCATGAAGTTCTCCACTTCTGTCTTAAGAAGCATGAAGTTGGCTTTGGAGACATTTTTTACTGTGGTTTCCTAAATGGGGGTTGGGGCAGGATGTGGATATCAAGGGTGATTTGCTTATGGTCGGATCGGACCAAAGAGGAGTTGACTTCAGGTGTGGAACACCGGTCACTCATGTTGGTAATGACTAGGTCTAGGATATTATTGCCCCTGGTGGGGGGATAAATAAGTTGATCTAGGGCATTGGAGTTTATGAATTCCAGAAAACGTTGAGCTAAGGAGTTGGTACGTGAGTAGTTTTCCCAGTTAATGGTGGGGTAGTTGAAGTCGCCCATTATTAGGGTGTTTGGTTGAACCCTAATATTTTCCAGTACATCAAGAAAAGAGGAGTGGGAATCCTGGGGCATGGTGGGGGATCTGTAGCAAGCTACAATTTGGATTGAAGTTTTGCCCAGAGTTAATTGCACTTGGATAACCTCAGATGCATTATGCTGAGCAACAAGCCTAGATGTGTGGATATCCTTAATGAATATGGACACACCTCCGCCTTTGGTTTTTCGGTCCAGGTTATATGGCCGAAAAGTGTGGTATGATTTATAGCCTGGTATTGCAGGAGTGCTCTCTGGCACCTTGAACCAGGTCTCAGTCACTGCACAGATATCGATGTTCTCCATTTTAAGAAGTGCCTCGAGTGAGTGCATTTTGAGATTTAGACTTCTAGCATTGAGTAGCATTACCCTCAGTTTTTGCTTGCCTGTTCCTGTTATGGTGGTGAATTTGTTATTTGAACCCTGCCTAAAAAAGGCACTATAGGGGCAGCAAGAGCCTTAGCCAGTATCCGGAATCCCAGAGGCGACAGGTGCAGGCCATCTGTGGCAAAGCATCATGGTCTGTCGACCATGTCATCCCAAGCAGACAGATACTGGATCCCCTTAGAATGACACCAGTAGCTTAGCCAATTGTTGAAGTCGATCATTTTGTCCTTGTACTGCGGTATCATTATGGGCAATGGCAGAATGCTACTCATGGCTAGGCTCATACCTGCCTGGGCTACAAGATCGGAGAGCTCTTCCATGTCTCTTTTCATGTAGTCCAGGGAGGTATGTCTCAGGTCATTCACACCAACATGGACAATGACAGAGTCATATTTGTACTTGTTTGTAGAGTGACCTGAGTGCATGGGTTATGTGGCAGATACTGGCACCCGACAGGCAGCTGACAGCAACCTTCTCCTTGTTTAGCCTGGTGAGTGGGACATCAGTGTGCCTGACTATAGAGCCACCTATGACTAGTGTGTTGAGTACGTTGTTTTGCCTTTTTGGCTGTGGTTGAGTGGCACACTGAGTCTGTGGACTATGTGTCATTTGGGTTGTGTTGGGGGATGGAGGTTGCTTGCGTTTTTGCTTTGGAGGTCTCTGTCTCTTAATCCAGAACTCCACATTGCAGTCTCCTACTAACATTCCCATCTAAGATATTCAGATCATATAATTCAATATCTATCAATTTTCCATTTGAATGATAGTGTATCTTATTGGAATAGTATAATGAATCATACAACTCCTATTATATAGCTTAGATATTTCCATATAAAACACTAGGAAAGTACCCTTCAAGTTTCAGTAATCCTAAGGTCCCCACCCCAAAGAGACTCCTTCATCCACCTTCACCATTCATAGTTATTGAACATATCAAATCACACACATTTTCAAGGATGTCATAAGTTCCACTACCATAATATCTCATGCCTTTATTCACTTCTAAAAAATCTGATGGGCCTACCCATTAGAATAACCAGCAGGAAGCACAAAAAAATCTTACCCCATTCTTCCATTTGCTACTGAATAGATAGATAGCTGATTAAATCAAATTTCATACATGAAAGACTGTATCTCAGAGATTCTCTCTCATAGCCAAATTACCAAGTCTAAAGTATCACAGAGTATTATTCACTTTCACTATATGTGCCACCTCAGGATGGGACTGCCCACAGTCTTTTATGAAATACACGAACAACCTAAAAGGATGTTATATTTCAAAATTTCAGCCAGACCTTCCCAGTGTTGTATTTTATATCTCCAACAGCTATCTTTCCTATATTACAGTACATGCTTTCCACTTTAATGGCATTGGTACTTAATTGTTTAATTTTTCCCAAGAACTGTGAACCATGACATTCTGGTCATCAATCTGTTTAAATGTAATATGAGCCGTCAACCAGCTGAACTCAAACTAGATGCAGCTTTTTTCAATACGAGTTAAAACCAAACTGAGACATTTATTCACCCCACTGCACATTTCCTGCAGATAACATGTAAACACTTGAAAAATGCAATCTAACTTACACATAAGGTTGTTCCCCTCTATGTCTGTCATTGTACTTTAATTCATTTGCCAAGGAATGTATCATTTCTAAACAAACTATGTAAATTTGACAGAAAATAGCATAAACATTCTATAAATGTTAAACTAACCTTCATATGATATTTAGCCTAATAATTCAGCTCACTGTTCATCTGCATTTAAAATTCTTAGTAAGTATAGTAATCTTTGCCATTGTTGAAAACTCAATATTCTACTAAGTACTAGCTATTGTTCTAATGTTACAATGTAATCAGAACACTGGATTTTGATGTTCAAGCTGTCGTTACACAATGTAATGCAACTGGCTTCTGCTAACATCCCCTCACTGCATACAATTTGAAGAAACATCTGTAAATGTTTATCTACTTTGAGTATATGTATCTTGTGTAGCCACCATAAATATTCATTAACTGACAAAAAGTTAATTGTTTACATATTTTCATAGCCCTTTTGTGTTTGTACAGTCCTCATTCCTATGTATAATGTTTATGCATTTATTGACATGTTGACTGTTTGTACACATCATTAGATGTGGCATGCATGCACCTATATGGTACTATGTTCCTCATCTCTGAATCATTTGTACCACTAACCCCTCATTGTGTGGTCTCCTGTAATTCCATATTATGCTACACTCATCAAAGGTAGTTCTAGGGTATATAGCCATACTGTTTCACTTCTTTTTGCACTGATAAATGTCTCCATGCCATGATGATGTATTCATCTTGTGTGGAGTGTGTATATCATTATTACTATGCAGGTCTTCCGCACATGCCTGCTAATAAATGCATTCATTATTTGTAGTACACTGTAGTTGTGCACTGAGTTGAGATGTATATTTGTTGACATTTTGTTTCCCATGAACTATCTCTGTACTGTTTTACTGTACTACTAAACAGTAAAGTTGTATATTGGACATTTCAACACTGATATTATAACACTGGTTGTGTCTGATGGATTTGCTAATTAAGCTACACTTCTGAGGTTAATTGTTTAAAATATGGTGACATATACACAATGACAGGCCCATCTTGTATAAGTGCTGTATGTACTTTATTAAAGGGTAACTGGATTTCATGTGCTAATTGTTCCTATAGGACTCAGATGTTTGCATGCATACTATTGGCTATTGCATCCTAACTAATCACATCTATGACATAATCTTACACCATGCAGTGCAGATCATATAACATGCTGTCTTAGTTTGGACCTGTCATAAGGATTTCAAGATTATTAAATAATAAAAGCCTGGCTTCAGTAAACTGGTATATACTACATCAGTGAGTATTGTTAACACACAATAATTGCAAACATCAAGCTAAAAAAATATGACAGTTGCTTATTATAGGTGCATGATATAATATCAGCATTTTAGGAAGGCACTTTCAGGTGCACATAAGAAGAAAGGTAATCAGTCATCAGAAAAAGATATTTGAGAAGCTCACAGCACAATATTTTATTAGAATAATATAATTCAACGAACACAGTTTAATGTACAGTGTATCCCATACACCTGCACTTGTTGTGTCTTTTGGCTTTTCTCGGTTAGGGGTCGCCATAGCAGAACTCCGGTCTGCTAATGATTGGCAGATAGGTTTTACGTGCCGAGATGCCAGCCCTGATGCACAACCTTCAATGAAGGTACACCCATTCACACGTCTCCACGCAGAAGACGCTCTAGCTGAGAATCGAACCGGACAGTGTCTTACTGTGAGGCGACAATGCTACCGCAGCACCACCACAGCTTCCATACACCTGCACTACTGTTTTTTTTTTCATAGCATCAGAAAAAGTTAATATCTGAGGCTCCCTCCACCTACTGGGATGACAAATTAGAAAGTCAGTCCTTTTGGAGGAAGACTGAATATAGATAGTTTGCTATAACCAGTCAAAAAGATGTCATAGTTATGCATTTTATTTATTTATTTATTTATTTACATTTGTTGACCGGGATTGTCCAACTGGACGTAGGTCCATTTTCAGTGGAGGCCCGGGGAGAAAAGCTCCACAGTTAAAATATACAGATAGTGGTTACATTGGATTTACATAGCGATTAACAATTTGATTAACATAGCAATTAATTACAAACATAGTTACAGATGAAGAACATAGTACATCAGTAGACAACTAGAATCTTTATCTGCGAAGTGCATAACAGACATTAACAATTGTTACACTAAGAAGTTCCTGCTGTATAATAAGTAGTAGGCTTATGAGCATCTGAGCTTCCTATAATCAAGGTAGTTAGTGGGGTGGAAAGAAAGGTAGTGGTTGGATGGGGTGGGTGATATTAGAGTGGGAGTTGCAAGGGTATAGCCAGTATGTTTTTAGTTGCACTTTTAGTAAAGTTTTGAAGTGGGTGCATGATGGTACGGAGGTAATTGTGGGTGGGAGTTCCATAATTTGGCTATGGCACAAGAGAATAGTGCTTCAGCAGCAGAGTTATTGGCTTTAGTGATCTGCAAGTGATTTTTTGTTGCTGGATCTTAGTGGTCTGGTGATGCGATAGAGTTGGAGTAGATTCTGGAGGGATGGGACATTTAGTGGATGGTTTACTAGTTTGTGGGCGAGTGAGAGTTGATACCATTGAAGGAGGTGAGGAAGTTCAAGCCAGCCCAGTTCAGCAAGTGAGAGGCAGTGGTGACTATGGTAGGATGCCCCTGTGGCGAATTTGGTGATTTTGTTGTAGCAGGTCTTTAGCTTGTTTAGATCGCATTGCCTTAGGTTGGTATATATTGGAGAGGCATAAAGTAGGGTGGAGATAAGGTGGGAATTTGCTACTGAAATCTTTGCTGCTTTGGTGAGAAGTTGCTTATTTCTGTATAATGCTCCTAGTTTTTTGTGGACTTTTTTATGGTCATGGATATGTGAATGTCAATTTTTTGTTTATTGTCTATTTCCACTCCTAGCAATTTGGTGTGTTCTGTTGGGTGTATAGTGGTGTTGTCCTTTGCTGTGATGTTAAAGTGAGAGTTGTTTTGAGTATGTTTGGTGGGTTGGAAGATGAGTAGTTTAGCTTTGTTTGGGTTGAGTATTAATTGGGCATCGGATAACCAAGTTACAACAGATGATGAAAAGGCGCCCTGTGTAACTTTCTGCAGTTTGGGTAGGAACTGGGCTGAGCAGATGATGGTTGAGTCATCTGCGCATTGTATGAGTGTGCCATGTTTGGTGGCAGAGGCTAGATTATTGGTGAAAATAGAGAAGAGTAGCGGTCCAAGGATGGATCCTTGGGGAACCCCTATAGAGACAGGCAGTTTGGGAGATATGTCATTCTGCCATACAACGATGTT